>NC_063192.1:16151548-16161548 GCF_017589495.1 Alosa alosa
ACCTGTTTAGAGGATCAGAGAAGAGGCCTGGAAGGAGTCAGGCCTCAGCTGGAAGCAGGGAGCAGAAAGAGGCTCTTTGCCTGCCATCAACTGATAGGAGAGTGTGTTTGTGTTATCGTCCATGGACTTGCACAGTCACATAGACTAATGGACTAACTGGCTGACAGTTGACTGACTATTTTTAAAAGATTTTTTAAATCTTTACTTTACTTTCTTAGATATGTCTGCTTTGGCACGTAGAGAGCTGTAGAAACATAGCCGAGGCTACGTAGCGAATGGCATGTCTTGGCCTGGCATTTTGGTACACAGTTGTGAAAGACATTTTCCTATTTTCAACAGGCTTAGTGGTCACCCGTTTCCTTGCTTATCTGAGCCCTGCCAACTTGGCATATATGACATGTAGAAAGGAATCCAAGTGGACATGTCCTAATAGGCCTGCGTATGATGTCACATTAATGCAGTAATTGGAAAAGGCTTTGGGTCTAAGACTGAAATTGCCTGACATCCCAGATGACGAGGAGTGAATGGCAGGGTCTGGCTGGAGTAGCCCTCTGTAGACATACCACACATTTAGCAGGATCACTTTAAAGACTTCGTGATGGATGCGTTTACCCATTTTCTCTGCCTTTCTCTGTCTCTCTCTCTCCCTCTCTCTCTCTCTCTCTCTCTATCTCTCTATCTCTCTATTCCATGAATGTTTTTGTGCAAATATTCCAAATGGAGTGATTGAAACGGGTAATCCAGCATCAATGTTTGTTCGCTCCAGCACTCAGACTTTTTGTGTGTGTTCACAGTAAAACATTCGCAGGGAACTCTAAGCGCACGAAAAGCAGTCAGTTTAACATTCAGAAGAGTTTGCCTTTGTTTGCTGTTTTGAAGGCACCTCTGGCATGCTCTGTCGGCAGCTGCGATGCGATCTGTGCACTCGAGGCCAGTGGGGCCTCCCCCTTCTCCAGTCCTGCCGGCCCAGCTCGGGTACAGATCTGGCCCAGATGATGCCTGTGGCTGTTTGGCTGTTTTGGCCAACGAGCTCTTGGAATGAATGAATGAATGAATGAATGAGAGGGTGGCAGAAGCCAACAGGCTGCCGTACTCCAGCCAAAGTACCGAAGAGAGCCCAGAGCTGCTGCGGTGTGTGTGTGTGTGTGTGTGTGTGTGTGTGTGTGTGTGTGTGCGTGTGTGCGTGTGCGTTGATGTGTGTTGGTGTGTGTGGGTGTGTGTGCGTGTGTTGGTGTGTGTGCGTGTCTGTGTGTGTGTGTGTGTGTGTGTGTTTGTTTGTGTCTGCGCGTGTGTGTGTGTGTGTGTGTGTGTGTGTGTGTGTGTGAGAGAGCGAGAGAGCTCCAGGTCTTACCGCCTCCACTGGGTCGGGCTGGACCGCCCCAGCGTTAGCTCTGCCAGGGGGGAGTGGGCGAGGCGGGTTGATTGGTCTTCCTGAGGTCATTTCAGAGGTCGTTGGGAGGTTGCGGAGTAGCGAGCTCATTATGCTCCCAGCAGACCGGCAAGGCCCGGTCGGCACCAGAGCTCAGTCGTTCCCGGTACCACGGCAACCGCACATGGCCTGGCCGACCACACACATATTCATGAGCCATTATGAATCCCATTACTCATGTGCTGGGACAGCTCAGTATATGTGTCCCCTGTGAATGCCCCTCCTCACCCATGCTCACCCAACCTCACAAACACACCAACTTTTTCTGTCTGTGCAGCACAGGTAGTTGACTGTATGGTCATCAACCACCCACCTACCCTGACACATACACACACACACACACACACACACACACACACGCACACACACACACGCACACACGCGCACGCGCGCACGTGTGCGCCACACACACACACACACACACACACACACACACACACACACACACACGCACACACACGCACACACACGCACACACACGCGCGACATGCGTGTGTGCTTAACACCCATGCACACAGTACACAGTACATACACAAAAACACACTCACACACACACAGCCACTCAACCCCTCACTGGTTCATCCAGCTCACTAATATGGGTTCAGCGATCAAAGCATCTTTGGTTCCCCATCCATATTCGCATCCCCCTTACTCATGCCCTGCTCACACGCGATCAAAGCGTGTGACTTGTCTTTTTTATGTGTGACTAGCGAGTTGGTAAGGCGCAGAAGATGTTTGGGTAAATATTTAGGATTCCTGACCTGCGTCTCCCTTTTCCTGCTGACACGCGTCCACTCCACCCTGCTGTCGATCACTGACCTCAGCACACAGAGCCCAGTGTCCACGACCCCACCCCACCTCACCGAGCCTCACACCCTCCCTATGGCTTCACCTTTCAGAAATACCTGAACGATACTGAGGGTCTTGAATGGGCAGTTTGACACTGACCCAAGAGATGCCTGTACAGACCCCACACCAAAGGAATGTAATGTGACCAAATAAAATGATGGCAGGACATTAGACGATTGGGGGGAAAAAAAGAAGCTGCTTGTGTATTTTGGCAATTCTCTTGAAATCCTTTGCCTTTGACCAAACCACAGTCGTGAGGATGTCCTATACCAAGCCCACTCTGACTCATGCCATATTGCTTCATTCTACAGTTCAGAAGAATCTCAGTGCAAGAAATCTCCCTGGAATTCTAGAATGTTCTCTTTGCCCTGCTTCCCTGTGGGCTCTGATGGTTATCCCCTCAGCTCTTTCTCCCTTGGTGTTCCCTCAGTGTGTGTGTGTGTGTGTGTGTGTGTGTGTGTGTGTGTGTGTGTGTGTGTGTGTGTGTGTGTGTGTGTACGCTGAGGAGCATGACTGTGAGGGTTAACTGGAGAGCTGGATCTCCTTCTGTTCCTCTCAAAGGGAGACGTCTGTGGAGCGCTACTGGAATGAAAACATCTGTGCGGGATAATCTATAACATTATCTCCGCCTCTCCTGGTGTGACCTTCCCCTGACAGCCCGCCCAGACGCTCCGCGCTAAAGCCGGGCGAGCCGCTCGATGCTCACGACCGGACCACGAGTATTATCACAGCTCAAAAAAGCCCTCTTAGGCTAAATCCCGCTGGATAGATGGCAGCTCAAGACGAGCCGGGCCGGGCTGAGCTAAACCAAGCGTGTGTTTGTGTCCGTGTCAGTGTCTGTATGGGCGAGGGCAGGAGGGGGCAAAGCCCTCTTTCTTTTGCTTTGGTGAGGCCCGTTGTTTTTTTATTTATCTCCTCGCCGGACAAACAAACAAGAAACGAGACACTTGTGTGGAGGCATTCATCGGTGTGATGGTATCAGTGGCGTTAAGCAAGATACGGTCGGACGTCTGTCCTCTCAAAGAGCAGCACTATCTTTCTGATTTATCCTGTTTATCCCATGGCCAGTAAGGGCCGAGGACACACATGAACACACACACAAATACACACATGTGGTAATCCCACATTCACAAGACACCTCATCTGTGGCCTGTCTGCTGTGTGTGTGTGTGTGTGTGTGCGTGTGTTGGACAGACCTGAAAAGGTCTGTGGGCGATGCAGGGACTGATAGCGAGGTCGTGGCGAGGTGTCATTACAGGAAATCGATGGGTTGTGATTGCAGCGCTGCAGATCTATGTGTGCAGGGGCCACAGGGGCCCGAGCGAGTGAGACCTGCTCCGCTCAGGTCCGCTGCATTGTCCTGCTCCTCCGTGCTGGATCAGACCCAGATGAATAGGTCTGTCTGCCCTGGCTCCTACTCTATCTCATATAGACGTCCTGCATCCTGCGTTATCTGTGCTCTTTACCTCCTGCTCTCCCCTGTCTCCCCTCTTCCCCCCATACACACACACACACACACACACACACACACACACAGCTCCGCATCAGCATTAGCACCAGCACCAGCAATCAGCATCAACATCAGCATGAGCATTAGTCTGCTCTGTCTGCTCCTGTCTTCTCCTGTCCTCAACTCTACTCTAATGATCTCCCCTCTTTGAGCTTATACTGAGGATGGACAGATGAATGGATGGATGGGTGGACAGATGGATGGATGGATGGATGGATGGACAGATGGATGGATGGAGAGCAGTTCCAGACAGGACAGGAGTGGAGGCAGTGGGTGTGCTGCTTTGGTGTGATAGAGATTAATGGGCCGACTGACTAGCAGGTGGAGAGGCCAGATGAGGCGTAGGCGCGTCCACTTGACTCGTTATCTATGCTCTTTACTAGACGGCCGTGGGTGGACGTGTGGGTGGTCATGGCTGATTACTAACATCACCAGTTAAAATTCACCAGTGAGGGGGAAAATTTGCACATTTCCTCCAGGAGAGAAAATAAGGGAACGTCTACACATTCCCTCCACTTTTTGTACATCAGAAAGTTATATCCAAAGTAATTCGGATCATTTCGACTGGTTTATGTGAGTAAATAAGTGTGAATGGATTGGCATGGCTGTGTGTTTTGGAAAAGGATGAGGAAAAAGTTTGTATAGAATGAGATTGAACACTTTAGAGAACTCCCTCTTTCCCCTCTGATTTTTGGGAACCGGAAAGCTGGTTGAAAGGCAAGGTGTCGGATGCCAGTTACCATTGTTGGTAGAGGAAAGCCAAGGGAGTGTGTGTTTGTGTGTGTGTGTGTGTGTGTGTAATGCGTGCATTGTGTGTGTGTTTTAGCAGCGTGTGAAGTGCGTGCGGACATTTGTGTGTCGCGTCGCGTCGCGTCGCGCGTCGCGTCGTAATAAATGATATGTGTGTGTGTGTGTGTGCGTCCGTGCGTGAGTGTGTGTATGCAGGACCCCTAATGTGGGCTTGATGTAGCCAGGGAATTCTCTCTTTAGATTCACTCTTAAATAGGCTGAAATTGATGAAGGTTATTAAGGTCCAGAGAGCCTCACAGGTCAGTGGCGTGGAGCGGGCGATCTGCTGCTGCAGGGCACGCTGTTTAAATGTGATGATTGATTGATAATTATGATAATTTGTTTGAAATGATTATCTGGATATTATAATCACCGCCACTGTGGCCAGAACCCGCCTGGATCCTTTACCATAATGTGGCCCATCACAGATGCCCCAAGGTTAGAAAAGGAGGCGTGTGTGTGTGTGTGTGTGTGTGTGTGTGTATGTGTGTGTGTGTGTGTGTGTGTGTGTGTGTGTGTGTGTGCACTGTGTCCGTGTCTGTGTGTGTGTTTTCAATCTGTGTGTCTAAATGTATGTGTAAATGTATGTTTTTCGTGTGTGTGTGCATGTAATGTAGTGTGTGTGTGTGTGTGTGTGTGTGTGTGTAGATGTAGTCTGTGTGTGTGTGTGTGTGTGTGTGTGTATGTATGTGGGTGTGTAGATGTAGTGTGTGTGTGTGTGTGTGTGTGTGTGTGTGTGTGTGTGTGTGTGTGTGTGTGAGGGGGTGATGGGATACGAGCCGGGGCCTCTCGCTCTTCTCCCCAGGGCCAGTGGGGTCTGATGAATGATGACCCTTCCAAGCTGGAAATCACACTAGAGTAAACAGAGCGGGGCTGTTAACTATCTGTAGCGGGGCAGTTATACGCCAGCCAGCACCGCCCAGGGGCTTTAGGGGGGCCGCCAAGAATGCAAGACCCCCGTTAGTCCAGCCAGCCATCCCCCACCCCCCCTACAACACCCCATTCCCGGACCGCAGAGGGGTCTGGCCACTGCTGGGAAAGGAACTTCTTCATATTCCCCCATCCTCACTCTTTTCCTTCCACACCACTCCCTCGTTCTTCACTCTCACTTTCTCTTTGTTTTTTTGCCCCTTTTTTCCCCTCTCTCTCTTTTTCTGTATCCCTCAGTTTCTTCCTCATTTCTCTCTCTCTCTCTCTCTCTCTCTCTCTCTCTCTCTCTGTCTGTGTTGTGTGTGTTGTATGTGTTTGTCTCTCTGCGGTATCGTTTAGTGGTTGAGTAGAGCTCTGAAGAGATGTTTGTTTGTTTGTTATTCTTCTTCATCATGTCTACCCCGGCCACAATGCATCTTATAAATCTTTTACAATGAGACATTCCAAATTTAATATCTCATTGAATTTTATTTTGATGTCATTTTTTTTCTGTGTTTGTTTATTTATTTATTTTTTTGCTTGTCAAGTTATTCATGTGTAGCATCTTTGGGCTGACCAGGGTCATCTGTGAGTGATCTGTGGAGTTCAATGAGGCTTCTGAGGGACCGTTTCCTGCCCTCTGGTTGGTGCAGAGCACCCATGTGGTGGAGAGCAGTTTTGCACAGAAGAACATGCTTGTTCAATTATACCACACAGGCTTCCCGTACTGTGTGTGTGTGTGTGTGTGTGTGTGTGTGTGTGTGTGTCTCCCCCGCACAGACGCTCAGAAAACACCCCGCGCCCGACCCTGTTTAGCTTTCCCTGTCCCTGCCAGCCGGCGATGTGTAAGAAAAATATTTGTGGTTTTGTGCCCCATGATGGGATGACTTAATGATAATATCATTGCTTTCCTCTGCAGGCCGGGTTTCACTTTAATGGTCCTGACTGACATTTCGGCTGTTATTTTTATGCCGTGGCCTTGTGTTGATGTCTTCAGCCATGCTGTATGTGTGTAGGGTTGCCGTGGCGACGCGCACACGAAAAACAGCCGTGGAATCGGAATCATAACACATGAAACATCTCCAATGATGACAGGCGTAGACAGTTTTTTTTTTTTTTTTTCGCAGACCGCGGGTGAACTTCTCGATGTGACAGCGGAACTAAAGTGTCGGCTGGGTCCATGGGAAAGATGGGCAGGGAAGGACCGCAAGGGTCTGCTTGGCAGCGTGTGGGGGGAGTGATGGACAGCAAAGGGATGGGATTGACAGGTTTGACGGGTGGCGTTGGGCGTGGCTGGCGGTTTTGACGGGCAGCGTCGGCGGTTGGCCACTGGGCTGGTCACATGTGGCGGAGGGGCGTGGAGGGCAGGTCCCCGTCATGTGTCCCCGTAGCGATGGAAAACAAACGAGCCTTTCTGTGGGGTCTGTGGGAACCGTCCTGTTGGGGAGTGTGTGTGTGTGTGTGTGTGTGTGTGTGTGTGTGTGTGTGTGTGTGTGTGTGTGTGTGTGTGTGTGTGTTGGGGTGGGGGTCAGGAGGGAGGGTGGGGGGCAGAATGCTGTCATTATGCAGTATTACGCATCTTGCACAGAACACACACACACACACACACACACACACACACACACACACACACACACACACACACACACACACAGTGCCAGTGCATGAGTTTTATGATAATACTGTGCAACTCACATGCAATGGCAAATCTTTCAGCAGAACTGCAATGTGTTTTTTATATTTACCGTAATGTGTGTGTGTGTGTGTGTGTGTTTGTGTGTGTGCACGAGTGTGTGTGTGTTACACTGGTCATTGAGTAAAGGCTCATCTGCAGCAGACCAATGCTGGAATTCAAGTGGGAGAGAGGAAAAAAAAGTGAGTGAGCAAGAGAAAGTGAGAGATAGAGAAAGAGAGAGACAGAGCGATTGAACAAGTGGGCGAAGGGATGGAGCGAGGGGGTGAAAGGGGAAATGGGAGGGCGCTGAAAGAAAGAGTGCTGTATAACTCTCCTTTACTGCGTCAGCCCTCCCCCTCATCCCTCTCTTCCTCCCTCCTTTCCTTCCCTCCCTCTTTCCCTCACTCACTCGTTTGTTTTCCTTCTCCTACTCCTGCTTCTTCTTTTTTCTTGGTCGTCTTCCTCTGAATGGACAATTCCTTCTCCTCTCACGCCCACCTCTCCCTCTCTCTCTCTCTCTCTCTCTCTCTCTCTCCCTCTCTCCCTCTCTCTCTCTCTCTTTCTTTCTCTCTCTCTTCTCTCTTTCTCTGACACAGAGGATCAGACAGTAGCCTGCTCTGTCCTGGGAGAGAGAATCTTCTCCTCTTCACACACACACAAACACACACACACACACACACACTCACAGAGTCTCACAGCCTCACATGCTCTCTCTCTCACACACACACGGAGTGGGAGTCCATTAATTCAACACTCTGAATGAAGGGGTCGGCCGGCCAGGCTACCGTGGCAACAGCGTGTGGGCCGATCTGCGTTGCCATGGCAGCCAAAGATTGTGAAAGGAGAGTGAGATGGAGGAACTGTTGCGAAGCATGACTCCACCACGTTCCGTGCATCTGTTCTCTGGACTGGTGTTCTGAATTGGTTCTCAAAGTGGGTTCTTCACAGGGTTCTCCGAGCAGGTTCCTCTCTGATTTGGCACTCCTGGTTCTCTATAGTCCTGTGTTACACACACATACACACACATTGTGTTCTTACTGATTTACACTCACACACACACACACACACACACACACACACACACACACACACACACACACTTCACACTCACTTGACACCGACAACCTGTCCAACGCTATGTTTATCATATAGATGCTGACTTGTCCTGACTTTATCTCATGTTCCTGAAATTTACACACACACACACACACACACACACACACACACACACACACACACACACACACACACACACACACACACACTCATCCACCCTCAGAACGCATTATGCAAAGCCACACACAACTTTCAGCAAGTCTCTTTTTCTTAAGGCACAAGCCCTTTATGTTCTTTTCTTCCCCCTCTCCCTCACCATCTCTCCTCCTTCGCTCTGTCTATCCCTGTCTCCCCTGCTTTCCTTTTCTCTCTGTCCTCTCTCTCTCTCTCTCTCTCTCTGTTTCTCGTTCTTTCTCTCTGGGCACTTAGTGCTGTGCATTAGAAGTGGGGTAGCACAAGAGGGAGCATTTCCCTGAGCAGGAGCAGACAGCACAGACAGAGAGAAAGAGCCCAGACATCAGAGGAAGCTGCGAGAAATGCTGAGAAATGCAGGATGAAACCTCCGTCTCACACACACACACACACACACACACACACACACACAGTGAGAGAGAGCTTTTAGCACAGTCAGCCTTCTCTGTCTCTTTCTCTTTTTCAGCAGGTTTGTTTTTCCATAGTCCTCTGTTTCAGCCCAGCATAACCCAAACTCCTCAGCTGATAGAGAGAGACAGTGAGAGGATGTGGGAAAGGTAGAGAGAGAGAGAAGAGAGAAAGAGAAAGAGAGAGAAAGACAGTGAAAGGATTTGTGGGAAAGGTAGAGAGGGGAGAGAGAAAGAGAGAGAGAGAGAGAGAGACAGTGAAGGGATGTGGGAAAGGTAAAGAGGAGAGAGGAGAGAGAAAGAAAGAGAAGGAAGGCAGAGGAAGAGAGACTGAAAACAAGGAAGGTGAGAAACTCAGAGAGAAAAGAGAGAAGAGAGGGACTGAGAGTCAGAGGCCAAGAGAAGGAGAGAGAAAGAGAGAGAGATAGTGAAAGAGCAAGGAAGAAAGAGAGAGAGGCCCTCTTGTGATGGTGGAATGCTAGAATGCCCAGGAGACAGAGAGAGGGAGAGAGAGAGAGAGAGAGAGAGAGCGAGAGAGTGCCCCTCTGCCAGCCGACTCCTGTCTGCCAGAGAGACAGGCCATGTCTAGAGACTCCACCCGCCCGTACGTCCACACCCCCGCCCCCACCCTTCCCTGCTGAAGGTCATGTGAAAGAAAGAGCACGCCTGACTCTCCTCCACCTCCCTGACATGAGTCTCCTTCACCCCCCCCATACCCCCAAAAAACCCTCACCACTGCCCCTTTTGAATATTTTAGGCCAGACAAAACATTAGAAAAACGCTGCTGAAATATGTAGGCTTCGGGGACTAGAGGGAGATAGAGTGGAAGGGTGGGGGCTGGGGTGGGGGTAGAGTGTGTATTAGGAGAGGAGTATGTTCTGCTTGGAATTTTCTTTTGGGCGGTTGGGGGGCAGCAGAGAGAGGGGGTGTTAGTGGCAGAGGAATGACGGCAGTTGACTGATCCAAGCTCTCTGAGGACAGCTGAACGTCTCCGGAAACATTAAGAGCCCTCTCTCTGGAAGGTTCTGGAAGGCCGCGGAAGGCTCCGGTGGCCGGCTGCTGGTTGTCATTCCTGGGGGGGCCCGTGGGGGGGAGGGGTCCAGCCTGGCTGACTGGAGGGGCAGCCAGCTCTCAGGCCCTCAGTGGGGGGCCCCCAGGTCCCAGAATGCCTTTGGGTTGTGATA
>NC_063192.1:16171548-16174048 GCF_017589495.1 Alosa alosa
CTTGTACACACCCTCTCTCTCACACACACTCCTAATCGCTCTGTTTCTCAAACCTTCCCCCTCTTTCTCTCTCTGTCTGTAACACACACACACACACACACACACACACACACACACACTCCAGAACACACATGGATGTAAAACCTACACCATGTGTCTGGTTTGTATTCATTAAGAAGACATCAAATGTGCAGACGCAGCAATCAGCTCAAAGCCAAATAAATCTCTGGGCCGTGAAAAAGGGCTAAAAGAGAGAGAAAGAGTGTGAGGAGAGAAAAAGAAACACTCCGCAGCACAGAAATAATAGTTGAACGCATCCGCGCCGTTTCCCCTTCCTCCTCCTCCTCTGCCCCCCTCCTCATTCTCTTTTTGTTCCCCAGGAATCTGTTTAGACAACTGCAGAATGTTTGTCTTCCCCCGCCGAGCCTCGAAAGTGATACACTCCGTGTAGCTTTACAAATTAGGCCCGGCTAGCGACTACCAGGGCCGCGTTCGTCCTCTCTCTCTCTCTCTCTCTCTCTCTCTCTCTCTCTCTCTCTCTGTCTCTCTCTCTCTCTCTCTCTCTGTCTCTCTCTCTCTCTGTCTCTCTCTCTCTCTCTCTGTCTCTCTCTCTCTCTCTCTGTCTGTAACACACACACACACAAACAGAGAGAGAGAGAGAGAGAGAGACTCACTCACACAACCTCCTATGGAAAAGTGTCTGTTGGTAAACTCAGGAGGGTTGACTGTGGTCAGTATATTAAGAGGCTTAGAGAAACCAGCTACTCAGACTAGTAAATACACCACACACACTAGCACACTATTTACTCTAGACCAAGATAGTACAGTATGTTCCTTGGAGGCCTTATGTTTATATGTTTGTGTGTGTGTTTGTGTGTGTTTGTGTGTGTTTGTGTGTGTGTGTGTGTGTGTGTGTCTGTGTGTGCAGTGTGTGTGTGTGTGTGTGTGTGTGTGTGTGTGTGTGTGTGTGTGTGTGTGTGTGTGTGTATTGTACATGTGTGTGAGTGTGGCTGTTATGTGTGCAATTTTAAGCAGTTAAAACTGCTTTTTGCCTGATATTTTAAAGAGTTTGAATGATTATGTTCTCATATTGAACCACTTAATCCATATATTATTATTATTATTAAGGGGTCATTTAGAAATTAATTTTGTCAGAAAGTAAAAACATGTGCTGGTTTTAATCAAGTGCGTGTTCTGGTTCGAGTTAAAAGTGCTGTGTAGCGCGAACTGGGGAGAAAGCTTCCAGGAGCTGACACCAACAAATTCTGTTCAAAAACTTGGGGTCGAGTGTGTTAGCCAATGAGCCGCTCTGTGGAGCCGGGATGTGTGTGTGTGTGTGTCTGCTGCTTCAGGAGGAAATGAGTTTAGGAGGAACCGGCTCACCGATACGCTGGCTATTTGTTTGTTCGCCCGGCTTCCCACGGGCGAGGTTCCGGGCTGGGGTCCCCGTTCAATGTGTGGGAGGAGAACCGACAAGAGAGAGGCGTGAGAACGACAGGGGTGTGAGATTTTTTTCTTCTTTTTTAATCCATCTGTCTGTAAATGGAGGTCTCTGTTACTCGTCCTGCCCAACGTCCTGACCCCCTCCCTCTCCCTCTCTCTTCCTCTCTCCCTGTCTCTCTCTCTCTTAGTTCTGTTTCTTACTCTCACCCTTAAGAGAGGACAGGAGATCCATGCCAACTCTCTCTTTTTCTGATTCTTTCCTTTTCTTCACCCCTCTCTGTCCTGTCTGTCCATACCTCCTCCTCTCTCTTTCTCTCTGTCTTCCTCATTCTCTCTCTTCTTGTCTTGATTTCTCCTCTTCTCAGGTATCTGATGTTTCTGTTCTCCTCTCCTGACTCTTTTCAGCGGTGTCACCCTCTCACTCTTTCACCCCTTCTTTCCACCACTCACCCTCTCACTCTTTCTCTCCCTTTTTCATCCCACCACTCACCCTCTCACTCTTTCTCTCTCTTTTTCCTTCATCCCTTCTTTCCACCACTAACCCTCTCACTCTTTCTAAGTAAGTATAAGTATATATACTCTTTTGATCCCGTGAGGGAAATTTGGTCTCTGCATTTATCCCGTGAATTAGTGAAACACACACAGCACACAGTAAACACACAGTGAGATTGAAGCACACACCAACCCGACAGTGAGCTGCCTGCTACAGCTGCGCTCGTGGAGCAGTGAGGGGTTAGGTGCCTTGCTCAAGGGCACTTCAGCCGTAGATGTGGGCATGGGAGAGCAGTGCTCAACCACATCTCCCACCCACCTTTTTCCTACTGGTCGGGGATTGAACTGGCAGCCCTTCGATTACAAGCCCGAAGCCCTAACCAGTAGGCCATGGCTGCCTCTCTCACTCTCTGTCCCTTTCTCTCAGTCTCTCCACCTCAGTCTCTCTTCTCTTCTGTTCTCTGTCTCTCATTTCATCTCTCTCTCTGTCCCTTTTCTCTCAGTCTCTCCACCCTCAGTCTCTCTTTCTCTTCTGTTCTCTGTCTCTCATTTCATCTCTCTCTCT
>NC_063192.1:16191548-16199048 GCF_017589495.1 Alosa alosa
ATACAACACATCACATACATACATAGATACATACAGTACACACACACACACACACACACACACACACACACACACACACACACACACACACTCACATGCCCAAGCAGGCATACAGCACATACAGCACATACAGTACATACATACATACATACATGCAGCACACACACACACACACACACTTACACACACACTCATGTCTGTGTGATGAGTGACTTAAAGGGACTTTAGACTGAGTTGGGACAACAGACAAGACATGAGGGCAGAAAGGCTGGTGACCCCGCGTGGGATGCAGGGTGGGGAGGAGGCTTGGGGACGCCGCAGGCGCACACTGGGGGCTTTATGAGGGTGTGTTCCACGTAGGTGGTGGGAGAAGGCTGTGTGTGTGTGTGTGTGTGTGTGTGTGTGTGTGGAGGGGGGTAGTGGTAGTGGTGGTGGTGGTGGTGGTGATGGTGGGGGGGGACACTGAGAGGATAGCGCTCTCCGGGTCCCAAGCCGTGTGTGGACTTGAATGACGTCTCGGGGGAACAGATCAGACTTCACGCGTCCTTTCATCCGCCGAGCGGAGAACAAGACCTGGCTTTTAGCAACACTGGACCGGGGAAGGGGGGCAGGGAGGAGTGGTGGTGCGGTGGGGGGCATAGGAGGGGGTGATGAGGAGATGAGGAAGGCGGGGTGGTGTGTGTGTGTGTGTGTGTGCGTGTGTGGCGGGGTATAAGGGGGACCACACAGATAAAGTCTGTACTCTGTTCTGAGCCGGCAGGGGCTCCTGTTCCACTCCTCTCCTCCTCCTCTGTTCATCTTGAAGGAATTCGGCAGAGTGAGAGAGAGAGTGTGAGTGTGTGTGTGAGAGAGAGAGAGAGGGGGGAAGAGAGAGAGAGAGGACAGGGAGTGAGTGTGTGTAAAGGAGATAGAATGTGTATGTGTGTGTTAGAGGCAGAGCGAGGGAGTGGGACAGAGAGAGAGAGAGAGAGAGAGAGAGAGAGAGAGAGACGGTGAGACCTCCACCCTTGTGAAACGGGTGTCTTGCGTTTCTCAAAACTGGAGATGGCGGTGAAACATGATGGGCTTTGTGTGTGTGTGAAAGGCTGGTTTTGTACTCGTGTGTGAGAGTCCAAGTTACCTTAGGAGGAGATAGGGGAAAAAGTGTGCCCCTCTCTGTCACGACCGTGGAACACACACACACACACACACACATACACATAGAGACACTCACAGAGCTATATTTGGTTTGTTTGACTACTGTTCATTCCACACACACACACACACACACACACATATACACACACAACACACTCAGCTAATTACTGCTTCAAGCAGGGGCTGATTGCAGAAAATTACCTCACACACATACTCACACCACAAACACACACACATTCACACACACGCATGTTTTTTCTGTTCACCACCCTTGTGTCCTGTTCTCATTCTGTTGTAGAGTGTGTGTATATGTATTGGGTTGTTCTCCTTCTGTTGTAGAGTGTGTGTATATGTATTGGGTTGTTCTCCTTCTGTTGTAGAGTGTGTGTATATGTATTGGGTTGTTCTCCTTCTGTTGTAGAGTGTGTGTGTATATGTATTGGGTTGTTCTCCTTCTGTTGTAGAGTGTGTGTATATGTATTGGGTTGTTCTCCTTCTGTTGTAGAGTGTGTGTATATGTATTGGGTTGTTCTCCTTCTGTTGTAGAGTGTGTGTATATGTATTGGGTTGTTCTCCTTCTGTTGTAGAGTGTGTGTATATGTATTGGGTTGTTCTCATTCTCTTTGCTTCGTTGTTTTTCCATTGTTGTGGTGGATGTATTTAGCCTGCTGAAACACTACCGATTTATTCTGTGGTCAAAATCACACACACACACACACACACACACACACACACACACACTCTCTCTCTCACTCACTCACACACACACAGAAAGACATTTGAAAAAAGAGCTGAGCTCTTCACTGCATATTCCTACAGTAAACTTGAAAGATATGGTTTCTTTCTCTTTCTCCCTCTCTCCCTCTCTCTCTCTCCCTTTCTCTACCCCCCCCCCCCTCTCTCTCTCAGTAAACAGTCTACATACTGTAGTAATAAAATCCTCATGTTAGTGAATGACAGGACTGGGTGGGAGAAAGACCTACCATGCTGAATGTTCCCCACTCTCCAGCCACTGTACACAACACAGATTAACCTTGATGTCCAAATAATCACTTTACTCTTATCTTGGGTGTGTGTGTGTGTGTGTGTGTGTGTGTGTGTGTGTGTGTGTGTGTGTGTGTGTGTGTGTGTGTGTTTGTGTGTGTGTGTGTGTGTGTGTGCGTGTCGTGTGCATACCTCCTGGTAGTAGCTCTTTCCCCATGGTATAAACCCGTCCCTTTTTTTGACCTTTACCATGGACAGTGGACGCTCTGTCCTATCTCTCTTACCTACCTCACATATACATATACACACACCTCTCAAACCCCTCTTTGTGCCTGTATGGGTGATCTAATTCCGTGTGTCTGTGTGTGTGTGTGTGTAACCATGGCCTGAGAGTCCCTCTCGTCAGATAGGATCGGGGCAGACCTCCACCCCTCTTTCAGGGGAGAGTTGGCTGGCCTTCCCCACCACAGGAGTGGCTATCACTGGACACAGAGCCAGGAGTGTGTCCCTCCCAACCCAGGCCCCGTTATCATGGAGTAGGGGCACCAGCCACACGTCTCTCTCCTATCACACACACACACACACACACACACACACACACACACACACACACACACACACACACATACACACACACAAACACATAAACATACAGAAACATGCGCACAGAAACATGCGCACACATACATGCACACACATACAAACACACATACACACACACACACACACACACACACACACACACACACACACACACACACACACACACACACACAACACATACACAACCTAAGTGATTTAATTTAGCCTGTTCGTCCATGCACACACGTCCATGCACACACACACATACAGTAGGTTGTACACACATATAGGATACACACACACACGCACACACAACCTCAGTGATTTGATTAAGCATGTTCGTCTATCTCACGTATAGTACACACAAACACTCTGTAATTCAATCAGTCACTTAATCTCACCTACACACACATTTGCACTCACAAACACTCCCTCAGTCAATCTGTAGTAAGTCTCTCTCTCTCCCTCTTTCTCTCCCTCTTTCTCGCTTTCTCTCTTTTTTCTTTCTCTCTCTCCCTTTCTTTCTCTTTCTCTCTCACACACTGTTCATCTGTTCTTTCTTGTAGACATGATGTCAGGCGCCTCTATAGAAGGTTCGGTTCAGACTAGACAAATTTGAAAATGGTGTGTGTGTGTGTGTGTGTGTAAGTAAGTACATTTATATTTGGCACACTCCAGCATCTTGAGGATCCTATAATTAAAGCTGCCAAGATCTGCCTCAAGTATATAATTGTTTTTTTCCTCCTATTTTTCATGTGTTCACTAATTGTATGGTAAAACAACACACACACACACACATACACACACACACACACACACACACACACACACACACACACACACACACACACACACACACACACACACACACACACACACATACACACACACACGCATGCACGGGGAGAAAATCACAGCAACTTACATTCTCACACAATCTACACCCAGTCTGTCGGTTTTTCCCTATTTTCTTTTCCTCATCCCTGTCACCATCATGTCACTCCGCTCCTTTTCACATCACACCCAGCGTTCAGCCGCCAGCCAATGGGGGCGCGATGGGGAATGACATCAGGCCAATAGCTAGAGATTTACACTGGGAGTATATATGCCTAGTATTATGAGTAGCTATTATGAGTAATAAAACATAAAGGCCCTCAGCACACTCATGCACACACACACACACACACACACACACACACACACACACACACACCTGAGATTTCCTTGTAATATTTTACAGTATAATTTCGAATTTAAAAACTGAAGCCCTTGGTTTTAAAACTAGTTGTGATCTAGTTGTAATAAAAGCAGAGCAGGTATTCCATAGCAGGGGAACGTAAAGAGAGCACTGTAGTCTTTATTCTCTTGTGTCAGGAGAGTCCGTGCCAGACCAAGATCAATATCCACAGTTCCAACAGAGCTGTTAAACCAGGAGTGCTCGGAGTGTGTGTGTGTGTGTGTGTGTGTGTGTGTGTGTGTGTGTGTGTGTGTGTGTGTGTGTGTGTGTGTGTGTGTTTTACATGAGAGCAGCAACTCTGGAACACTGGTTTGTGAGATTGAGTTAGTTTATATCTATATATGTTTTGTGTGTGTGTGTGTGTGTGTTAACTTAGTCATAGCCATGGCTCCGGCCGGTACCCGGTTGGCTCCTTGGCGAAGAGGGAGTGTTCCTTGAACCACGGAACATTGCTGGGTTTATGAGTGTCCCGTCAACAGTGCATGGAGGTATCGGATTTAAACGGGAATGAGCTCATTCACACACACACACACACACACACACACACACACACACACACACACACACACACACTCATTCTCTCTCACCCATTCTCGCTTTCCCTCGCTCTCTCTCACACACATAGAAACACACACACACACAAACACACACACACTCATAGCTTCAGCCTCATGTGTTTTACAGAGAAACTTTGGTTTTCTCTGGAGGATCATAAAGGGGGGGCTGAAAGCCGGCACATGATTGGCTCCAATAAGCGTGATGTCAGCACGCAGCCCTGGAAACGACCCCTGCTTCTCTCCGAGAGGGGTCACAGCCTGTAGCCTGCACCAGCTAGGCTGATGGAGGGAGCCAAGGCTTATAAGTGTACACACACACACACACACACACACACACACACACACACATACTCTCTTATACTCAAACACGGCTTCCAGACACACAAGCATGCATGCATTTAGACATACATGCTCTGTCGTTTATAGACATACATCTCCTAGCCATGCATACAGTACACTAGCACACAGATTTGGATGTGATGGTGACTTTAGGGAGTCTACAGGAGGACTAAACCTGCCAACTACCAGCATCAGTGTTTTCTAGTGACAACAGGCTTCAGTAGGTAGTTAGCCACATGCCTAGAGAGAGTGGACAACCCCTGGTCTGGCCTTCCTCCATCACAACAAACAAGAGGACAAGGGAGAGCTTCAGCCTGGCCCCCCCCCATCTCTTTTTTTTCTCTCCAACATTAATACTTGCACTCTGTTGCCCTCTCTTTCTTCCTCTCTCTATCTCTTTCTTTCTCTGTCTATCTCTCTTTCTCTCTCTATCTCTCTCTCTCTATCTCTCTATCCCTCTTTCTCAACTGCTTGCTGCTTTTTTCTCTATCTCCCTCTCTCTCTCCCTTTCTCTCTCTGTCTATTTATGCTTCTAGCTCACTTGGTCAGTGTGATGTTGTTTACATGTTTACAGAGGGTGTTGTCATGGTGACATTGCCACATAAACAAACAAACTAATAAAAGGGCAGACACACAAACCCCACACATGGAAAGATGGACAAAGACAGACCGGTAGACAGATAAGCGCATGCACAGACCAACATAAACAGATTGACAGACAGATACCCACATGGGTAGACACACAGGAAGACAGAAAAACAATCAGTCAAGCAAACACATGGAAAGACACGTAGACAGATGGACAGGATTGGGGGCACGTTTAAAATGACCAGACGCCTGCTTGACTGTCAACAGACCGGCGCAACCCCATAGTTTCCGGTAGACATCCAGAGGTGTTGCAGATGTGCACTAATGAACACACCGCAGTGGCACAGACCTGAGAAGGGACGTACACACACACACACACACACACACACACACACACACACACACACAGACACACACACACATCTGGAGAAGGGAGTTACAATCAGGACTCATTAAAACAGAAGATGCAAAGAAAAATAAAGACAAGTCAGTAGATAGAAGTAACGGATAGAAAAAAACGAGAGACAGGGACAGATGGAGAGAGACAGAGAGAGAGAGAGAGAGGGAGGGGGAAAGAGAAGAGGAAAGAAGGAAGAGAAGGCCCCCTGAGCTCCAGGAAACCTTCTAACAAGGCCCCTCTGACAATCTAGCAGGCCAGGGTTGTCTGGGGTGTTTAAGAAGAGGGTAAATCTGTCATTCCCACCTCCCAACACACACACACACACACACACACACACACCTACCTCCCTCCCTCCCTCCCTCTGGCCAACAGCTGGAAGAAATTAGTCTGTCTCTCCTGCAGTGGATGATAGCCCGTCCATAAGCCTCCCCTGATTTCAGTGCGATTTATTTAAGAATTAAGAACATCTAAATCTGTGGCGTCGTCTTTAAAAGAATGAACGCTTTATTCCAGCGGAGAGCCCCGTGCTGTCACCGCCGTCTCACGTGGCCTGAATTTACACAGTCACTCCCTTAAAGAACAACAGCAGGAGAGGAAGAGAAAGAGAGAGAGAGAGAGGGTAGAGACAGAACAGGGCTTGGTGTTGTACACACACTGACTCAACTCGGTGATCAGAAGGTAATGGTGTCAAAATTTGATTCATGCATAACACACAGACACAGACATACACAGAGACCATAACTCTGACATGCACATGCACGCACGCACACACACACTTACACATACAAAAAATTGTCACCTCCAAAACTCTCTTTAAGCCAGTGACCACACACACACACACACACACACACACACACACACACACACACACACACACATACACACACACACTTACACATACACACACCAAAGGGGCATCTCTCGTCTAAAACTCCCTATAAGCCAGTGGCCGCAGACACACACACACACACACACACACACACACACACACACACACACAGTACTCTAATCTATATCTCCCAAATCCCTCGTCCCCCATGACGTGTGGAGTGTGTGGCCTCTCTGCCTCCTCTCCGCTCACAATTCAGGGTGTGTGTGTGTGTGTGTGTGTGTGTGAGTGGACGGTACGTGTCGGGCTGATTTGTCGCTGCGCTGGGAGGCGTATTACTCAGCGCGGGGGTGCCTGACGCTCAGAAATATCACTTCCTCCGCACATGTTTTTCCAATGGGCTGCAGTGTGTGCTGCCTCTCGGACAGATAATTGCTACGACAACATTAGCCTCTCAACAAAATTAACCGCGTTACCTCATGTTACCCGGCGTCTGTAAACCCAGAGGCTCCGGCTGCCTTAACACAAGCCCTCTTTCACACTCATAGGGTCCGATAACTCTGAGCTCACAGTCTCCTTCTCCTGAAAGCCCTCTGAGCAGAACAACACACAGCCACTGTTAGCAGTGAACAGTCACTGTGAAGCATGCACATGACACATGCACACATTACAGAGAGAGAGAGAGTTAAAAAGCATAGGACAGAGGGAGAAAAATGTGTGTGTGTGTGTGTGTGTGGAGGGGGGAGTGGGGCAGCTTCCCTGGGCTGACAGGGCCTGTTGAGTCCTAAAGTTGTAGTTTTGACATGGACCGAGTCATCTGTCGACGGGACGGACAGCATTTTTCATC
>NC_063192.1:16204048-16206548 GCF_017589495.1 Alosa alosa
GGGTCAGTGAGATAAGGATGTGTGTGTGTGTGTGTGTGTGTGAGGGGAGCTTGACTTTCAGAGGACAGGAAGAGGGGATGAGGGCATGAATGAGAGGGAGGAGGGTGGGGTGGAGTGCGGGGAGGGGGGGGGGGGAGTGTACTGAAACTCCAAACCCCCCGCGCATCTGATAACGACAGCACATTAAAAGTTAGTGTAAAAGAGAAGGTTAGCGGTAAAATGTCAATAACAGCCCAGAGAGAGAAAGAGAAGGAGAGAGAGAATGAGACAGAGAAAGAAAGGAAGGTGAAAAAGAAAGAAACAGATTGAGTAAGAGAAGCAGAGAAATGAAAGTGAGAGTGAGTGACAAAATAAAAAAAAACAACAATGAAAAGCAGAGGGAACGATAGGGGGTCTGTGTGTGTGTGTGTGTGTGTGTGTGTGTGTGTGTGTGTGTCAGGGGTCGTGAGGTTTCAAAAGGTGAGCTTTTGACATGCCGTAGATTCGTCATGTCTGGAAAAGTAATCCATGGCTGTGTGTGAGTTCCAGTGAAGTACACAGAGAAGTGGCTGCACTCTCTCTCTCTCACACACACACACACACACACACACACACACACATGCACTCCCCATTGACATATTGAGTGTATGTGACAAATGAACTGTGGGAAACTTCAGGTGCTCGTCAATAGCATTGATTCCCTCGGTCAACGCAGCGCAGATCAATCAACAGAGCTACGCTGTTGGACGCTCTCCTTCACTCACTCTCTAACTGTCTCTGTACACACACACACACACACACACACACACAGCTCGTCTCTATCACTAAACTTCTCGTCACCCGCTGACAGATGGCGTGCGTCTCCTCTCGTGCACGCTCGTGATGGCAGTGCACGTGACCCCCACGTTCTTTCAAATGAACGGCTCCACGTGTCTAGTGTTACCGCGGAGACATTTTGATGACCAAAGTATTTATAGACACAGAAGGAAAGGAGAGAGAGAAAGAGAGAGCTTCAACATTTTCTCTTTTTTTTCTGGATCCTCTTTTTTTATGGTCACTGCCGTAAAACGGTCAGCTTGAAAATATGAGATAGCTGGCGGGAGACAATGAGTTGCCACCGGGGTCCTCTTACAAGCAGGCGCTTCGTCCACCGCGTAAGATGACCCACTCAGGAAGCACTCCCAGGAGCGAGAGGGCATCGAGATGTGGCGCTCGTAAAACGACCTGAACACCCACCCACACACACACACACACACACACACACACACACACACACACACACACACACACACACATCCAAACACTTCTCTCTGTAATATGCTTGCTGTCAGAGAAACACTGTAGGCACCAACCAATCACATAGTTTCTGTCTCTCTCTCTGTGTCTGTGTCTGTGTGTGTGTGTGTGTGTGTGTGTGTGTGTGTGTGTGTGTGTGTGTGTGTGTGTGAGAGAGAGAGACTAACCTACTGGCCCGCCCTGTCACCAGTGATGTACTGCTAATGATCCTTTTTGTTTGTTGTTCAAGCTGTAAAGTTTTCCTCTTAAAAAATAAGCTGATATTTAATAATAAAAGTAATGAAGTCATTTGTGGTTAATTAAGCCCATGTTAAAAAAGGATAATCTTTCTGTGCTTGGTATTTCAAAGTTCGATTACAAACCCACAATCTCCAATCCTTCACAATATTTCCTGAATGTACGCCTGCGGAACGCCAGCTTACTTATTACTGAAACCAACACGCCATGACAAAATTTTTAAAATATATTTACATTCTTCTCATATTCTCATAAAAGTTCAACCGCATCCTGAAATTAGAACCTTACCCCTCAATCAGCTGACAGACGGAATAAAGAAATTGGCAGAGTCCACACACACATCTAACTGATATTCCCTGGAAATGAACAGTGTGTGTTGCCTGGTGTGTGCAGCCTGTTCCTCTGTGGTGCAGTGTCTGTAAATGTGGGAAGTCGGTTAATTGATCGGACTGTTTGAATTTTAAAGTGGTGTGGCCGTGTACAAGCATCTGGTTACCTTCAGTGTGTGTTTAAGGCAGTCACCTGATACAGTCCGGACGTGTGTGTGTGTGTGTGTGTGTGTGAAGAGTTCTGAAAGTGGCTGTTTATTTGACTTACACCCGTCTAACTGTACCGTTTGAACGAGACACTTCCGGTATGTTCTTTCCCACATGTTGCTATGGGGTATCGGTACTAAAACGATGCCTTTATTGAGCGATATAAACACACGCACACACGCACGCACGCACACACACACACACACACACACACACGCCACCCTTTGCGAGTAGCGGGTCTTTCAGTAGCGGCTAGCTGATTGTGTGTTTATGGTGTGTTTTGGCGGGTTGGAAAGGGGCTGGGGGTTGATTATTTGATATGCGGTCTCTCTGCTTGGCCTGCACCGCTCCAAGGCCTCCCTCTGCAGCCACGCTCTCAGGGAAGTATATACAACATGAAAGCTTTTAACACTTATCTCCACAAACGCAGAACAAAGTGCAGGAATAACTGA
>NC_063192.1:16236548-16246548 GCF_017589495.1 Alosa alosa
TTAAAACACACTCAGATCATTTATTTACTTGTTTACACATTGGACGGCAATGTTGCTGCTCCTTCAGGAAAAAAAAGAAACATTAAAATGTGAGAAAAAAAACAGGGCATGTCATACATAATACACACTGTAACAGCCAGTTCTTTACTTTTAGATATTCTAGCAGTTCTTAGATGCCCAATTACATTAAAGTGAGAGGTTGGTTACATTTACGTACATGTGTATTGTAAAGTAACTGAAACAGTTGTATGTGGCAGTGATGTGTATTCTGCCATTCGAGTCATTAAGCAGGTAGCTTGGTGGACGTTTCCAGATCTTCAGTTTGTTAAGAAGAGCTTGTTGACCTTTGAACTTACTGTCTTGCTCTCTTGAGAAGCACTTAAAGCGTTTGTCATAACAACCTAAGAACACAGGGAATCCAGACAGCTCTTCCTGCTCTCTCTCTCTCTGTCTCTCTCCTTCTCTTTCTCTCCCTCTCTCTCTCTGTATCTGTCTCTCCGTCTCTCTCTCTCTCTCTCTCTCTCTCACACACACACACACGGACAGACAAAGACAGAGCAGGGCTGTTTATAGACTGCATTGTCACTGTGCTCATTGTTTGGCGAGGTGTGTGTTCTGTGAAGGGATGTGTGTGTCCGAGCCCACCAGTGGCGCGGATGGGAAGCGGATGGGTCACTTCGGTCTGTGAGAACGAGAGCGGCCTCGGGGGAGCGGTCACGATGATCACACTGGATTCATTCCACCCAGGGATTTGTGAAAACAATGACAGTGGCGGAACAGGAGAGGAGTTAGAGGAAGAGAGCTGAGGAGCTGTAAGTGAGGAGCTAGGCAGGAGTAGACGAGCACAGAGCTGTCTTAGACAACACAAGATGCCCTCCTACACACAATTCCCTTCCCAGTCTCACTTTGTCTAGAGCTTGACAACTAGACAGCCTGGTGTTTGATCAGTGATCACACACACACACACACATACACACACACACACACACACACACACACACACACACACACACACACACACACACACACACACAGAGACGAGAGAGAGAAAGAGAGAGAGAGAGAGAGAGATTCAGATGCACCCATACTAATACCAACTATTTGCAAATGTTTAACACATTAAAATGGCTAGGCCTAATACAAGATTGAAATTATTTGTAGTAGACTTTTTAATGGCTGTGTAGTGTAGTATGATTGTGTGTTGAAGCATTATTTTCAGACTGTCTCAGCATCTCAGCTGTGAGATTTGTGTGTGTGTGTGTGTGTGTGTGTGTGTGTGTTTGTGTGTGTGTGTGTGTGTGTGGACAGTAGGGGGATTATGTGAGGCGTGTCATTGATGGATGGATGGGGCATTTGCCCCCTGCTCCGGTGGCTTGGCTGAGGGGGTCAAGTCAAGATGGTCCTCCTGGCGCTGTCACATCCTCAAAAGATTTACTGTAGAGACAGCTCAGCTCAGCTCGCCTGAGCTCAGCCCCCACACAATGCCGCGCCTCAAAGAGCCTCTTTAACGCACTCGCAAAGTCGCAGTAGCGCTCCTCTGTGCGCGGCACATGCGAACACAAAACGAGAGACAGACAGGCAGCAGACGCTCTCTGTCTTAAATTATTAGAGTTCAGAGTCCAATCTGGACAGAGACCGGGGAATCCTGAATAAAGATAATGCATATGACACGGCCGTGTTTAATTTAATTTACTGTGTTACATATAAAATAGTATATATATTTTTTCTGTCAGTCATATTTGTTAGGTCACATATGTTTTGTTTGTTCATTTGTGTGCCAGTGTGTGGGTATGAATTTGTAGTGCAACTATGACCGTACTTGTGTGTGTATTTTCTACCAGGTAGGCTACATATTCGATAGATAAAACAATTGTGTTCAAATAGTTTAGCATATAACATTTTAGCTTTATATGTACAAGTTTCAGGAAGGACGTTCCCGTTGAGTAATACATGCAATCGTATTTGGTTATTTTTACATGAATATAATAACAAACAATTTTCTGCCCAATCAAATTAAATTTGTTGTTTTATAAATATAGATGTTAAAATTCGTAGGCCCTACTTGCAAATAACCCGCGTTTCCTAGTTTCATGATTGAATCATGGCAATAACACAGAAAACACCAATACCTTTACCTCTGTAATACTTGCATATTTATTTCATGGCACTACAAAAATGTCAGCATCGATATATTTTTTTAGTCTTAAAAATAGACAACGATTTTTCTAGGTAACTAATAAGCGTTGTAGTCTTTTTAGTCTTATTCTGTATTTTGTTTATGGTTATGTCGAGTTGACCCAAGTAGTTTTTCTTAGTGTTTAGGCCAACACAGTGAGCAATCACATTTAAGGTTTACATTTTAGAGCGTGTAGCCTAGTATCTGAGAAAGTAAATTCTCAATTGTAACCAATTATTTTCGAACATGTCCAAATGTTTAATGTATCCGTGTATGTCGCTAACATAAATATGGGAATGTGTAGTGCAAACTGTGGAATACATATGCTGAAAGATAACAAGTAAAAACAGGTGTAGCGATTGTGTTTACTGTAGCACAAGCTTAAACGAAAACACGTTGTTCAGCATTTTCTCTATCCAAAAAAAAACAAAAAAGTCCTTCAGATCAGTGCGCCTAATAGCATTTCATTTCTCTTGTATTTTTGAAAGTACATATTTTTTTATCATACATTTTTCAGCAATAATAGATTAATCTAGTGGCCAGAGTGGAGAGGGACAGCGGGGAGGGGTCTGCTCCGCGAGACCGTCAGTCCTTTGGTTTGAGATAAGAGGCAGGAGGAGGAGTGGCTGCCGGTGAACTGCGGGCGCTCTGAGGGGCGATAGGGAATCACTAATGAGCGAGCTCACCTCATCAAAGACGCGCTCGGGCTGACTAGAGAGTGTGTGCGCGTGAGACAGAGACAGAGGTGCATATCCGTGCGTTCCGTATCTGCGTGAGGAAGATTTGAGCGCAAGGGGCAGAGAGGAAGCAAGAGAGAGAGAGGGAGAGAGAAAGAGATAGAGTCAGGCATACACGAGACGCTGACCGCCGCGAAACCGTGGGGCCCAGCTCTGCCTCGAGCCGCGTCTCGAGCCCGTGTAATGATACTATGGGTTGTGTAGTGAACTCCGCCGGGACAGAACTGCTCTTGCAACTGGAGGCGCTCAGATCTGCCGCTACTCAACTTCCCCAACTCTGCCAACTCGCCGAAAACAAAAAGGTCAGACCTGCCATTACATCTTTTGCGAGCTCGTAAATGTAGTATTCAATAATAATAATAATAATAATAATAATAATAATAATAATAATAATAATATATTGTTTTTTGTCTAAACAAAGTAAGGTGAGTGTCATGCATCAGCATCCCACGGCCTGCAGTAGTTTAGTTACACGCTTCTAGGTTGTCACAACATAAGGCCGATAAAAGTATTGGATGAAGTCTCTCTCTCTCTCTCTCTCCCTCTCTCTCTCTCTCTCTCACACACACACACACACACACACACACACACACACACACACACATACACACACACGCAAACATAATCAGCGGCTAACTCTCACATACATTCTTTCTGCCCTTCTATCAGTACCTCTATTGTATTGTATCTTTGAACTAACTCTTGTTCGTAGGCGTGGAGCGCCCCCTGGAGGCTATTTATTGAATTAAGGGTTCGCGATTTATTGAATTAATGCTTCGCGATTGTTCTTTCTAAATTTGTAGGCCTACTGCTACGTTGTTTATACAGATAAGCTGTCATAAGTTGATGATTTTGTAATCATTATTCAAAATTGTCGAAATAAGGCTTATTTTGATGTGTTTTAAAAATACAATTTTGTACAATTCATTTTCATCGCTTAAACCCTGTAGACAATTTAACATGTTGTGTAATGTGTAAAATGTTTTATGTGTCATAAATGTTTGCAACATAGTTTAATTAATTGTGACCTTTTTTTTTTCGTTTTTCTTTTTTTTTTTTGTTGCCTGATAAGGAGCCAACGCAAGACATTTGAATATGAGGCTGTGATGTAAACATCAACTTTCATTGATGTCTATAGTCAAATATGCTACTGAATGGAAACAGTTGTATGCAACCCTTAAACCAATCGTGTTCTGACATTTTAATGTGGTTAATGTTTGGCAAATAACGAAATGCTAGATGCATGTGTCATCTACAAATTAATGAAAATCGCAACCGCATACTGAGCATACATAACGTGTTGGTGTGTTTTTATTCACTCTTTCTGTTACTGATTTATTCATATAGCACATTTTATTTTAGAATTTATGTGAACATGTTTTACATCTTCTCATGTTTACATCAACACTATGAAAATATAATCACAATTGCACTGAAAATATTAACAGTGAAAGTGTCAGTACTTAACATTCTTCTGGAATGAATGCGGAAACGAATAACGGGGGGGAAACTGCATCAGTCCTAGAATCAGGAATGGGAATTGACTCACATCCCTTTTAAACTGAATGTATTTCATGTATATCATGAAGCATAGTGTTAGCAATTATTATCATTACTGCAATAATAATAATACTTCAATAAGCTAATAGTAACAACAACAACGACCATGATAATATATGCCTAAGGCCTAATAATAATAATAATAATAATAATAATAATAATAATTCACAAATAGATATTTTCTTTTTATGCTGAAACATGTATTTCTTTCCCTCAAGTTGTTTGCGTTTCTATTTGTTTCCATTGTAGATCTATTATAAAGCCATCAGAGACATCGAGATCGGGGAGGAGCTGCTGGTGTATATGAAGGACGGGATTTTCCCGGAGGGATCGATGGCACCGAATCTGGAAGGTGAGATGAATGCATCTCATTAGTGCAATTTTAAACTAACTCCAAATGAGCGCTGAGATGCCGCCCTTTGCAGAAGAGCGAACACGCAGTCCTCGAAATGTTAATTTTCCAGAAAAATTATGTTTGCGTAAACCATTCATTTGGAACAGACAGTGCTTTGCCAGGCGTACAATTAGTTTTTGATCTGTCAGAGGCAGATAGTAGTGGTAGTGCTTGCACCAGCTCTCAGGCCTAGTCGGACTGAAACGGTTGAGCTAAAGACAAAAAATCGATCTACGGCCAGCCTGCCTGTTTTAGGTCCATCGTGCTTTCATATTGGTGTGCAATGCTTCACTCTAAATATACCATGCATTTATTTAATATATTGATGTGTGAATTAAATCGCAATGGAGGGAAATGAATGAGTGAAGGCATTCCGTTATTGGCAAGGGCAACCTTAAATCATCTTTATAGCGTTTGGCCATTATTTATTGATTTTATAAAGGAATCTTGCCATTTTCAAAAAGCTAAATGCATTTTTTTCTGTCAAGACCCACAGTCACCTTAACGATTGTGTTGAAAAGACAAAGTAGACTTTCTGCTAGACTGGGAGCGAAATCATGTCGTGGAGAGACGTACAGGACCAGACGCTAGCGGACATAATTAAATTAGGCTCCAGATAGTGTTCATGCTCTGCAGGAGGAGGGCGAATGGCATCGGAGACGCAGTGGTCTGGTTTTAGTAAGAGTGGTTGTCAGGTACGCTGTTGTGTTGTGTTTCCCTTGATTTGGGTTGAAATAGGGGGAGACGTCATGATTATGTAGACTTGTCATGGACTATAAAGATGAACCCAGGCAGCTTGAGGTACTCACACAAGCCCCAGACATTTGGAAATATTCATATAATGTTTGCTCTAAAAGATATATATCCCCAGACCCCTTAGAGACACAGAGCAAGACAGAGAGAGAGAGAGAGAGACTTCTGCTCTGAGTGAGGAGTTAGAAAGGGTGAAGAGGGAACTTCCATGTCTTTTCATGAGCCAGTCTGAAAAGGGAAAGAGAGGCAGGCAGACAGAAGGAGAAAGAGAAAGAGAGAGGGGGAGAGTTGGTCTTTTCTCTCCTCTCCCCGCGGCTTATCGGTGCTGGAATTTGGAGTGGAGCTCGAGGAGCCTCCTGAGACTTCACCCATGCTCACAGATTAACTGCTAAACTGCACATAATTGTGTTCCCCCCACTTCTGCGAGAGGGCTATTAGTCTCTCCTTTCTTTCTTCTCTCTCTCTCTCCCTCTCTTCCCCACTCCCCCCTCTCTCCTTCTCTCTCTCCAAGTATCCTGCATTCCTGTCCGTCTTGAGTGGGGGCTGATGGAACAAAAAGATAATGTGGCAAAATCATTTTTGTTCAGCCCCCTCTTCTCTCTCTCTCTCTCCCTCTCCCTCTCTCTCTCTCTCTCTCTCTCTCTCCCTCTCTCTCTCTCTCTCTCTCTCCCCTCTCTCTCTCTCTCTCTCTCTCCCTCTCTCTCTCTCTCTCTCTCCCTCCCCAGCTGCATTCCCCTCACTATCACCCTTAGCAGTCAGCCAGAACTGTAATGACTGCTGACTTCCAAACGATGCCTTCACTGCGACGCATTTTTAGGCCTCACATTTAAAAGCCCCCAAAAAAACAGACCATTACACCGTATGACCTAAAACCTGTCTGTTTTTCCCCGTCATCTCTTTCTCTCTCTTGCTCTCTTCACCCATCCAAACGCTCCCCCCCCCCCATACAGAGTCCATGTTTTATAGCAGAATCTGTAAGTGTTATAAGGCATGTAATAAAGGCTCCATAAGTGCTTTGTAACATGTTTTTGGCGTGCCGTGCTGGTTGCCTATGAAAGAGGGTGGGGGTGGCATGGCTAGTGAAGCCGGGCTGAAACGAGAGCAGACGGACCACGGTGGGTCCTCCTGAAGCGCGGAGAAATAAGAGCAGACAGCCCTCAGAGGGTCCCTAAGAGGAGCACGGAACATTAGCCAGCACCGCTCTGGTCAAGCTGCACCACAGTCCACATACACTACATGGACGGTGACCCTATGGGAGAGAGAGAGAAGGTTGTGTGTATGCGTGTGTGTGTGTATGAGGCAGTTGGTGTGTAGTAATGTTTCATCAAGCCTTTGTCGGGTTCAGGTCCAGACTTTTGGGGTCACCTCCCCCCCATCATGAGTAAGCCGTGCATGTATGGGTGTTGGGGGGGGGGTTGGGTTGTTGGGGGTGGGCTTGGCGGGGGGCAGCCAGCCTCCCACTCAACTGTAAAAGCCATAAGTCAGCATTGCCTGTTGGCTTTGGCACCCGTTAGAGGATACGGCCATAGAAAAGCCTCTTCTAACCCCCCCCCCCCAACTCCCCCGCCCCCACCTTCTTTTCTTCTTTTATTCATTTGACCTTGGTCGTTAAAAAATACTGCGTTGGAAAAACAAAGGGGCGTCCGGCAGCCCGGTGGCCCAGGCGGAGATCTGCTCGTATCGGGCGTGCGTATTATCAGCGGCACATCTGGAACCACTGGCTAAGCGTTAATCAGGGGTACCTACCCCAGCTCTGCATGATGCATGGCCGGCTTCGCAGATTTAATCGTCATCAGATTATTTCATAATTATTCGTATTATTGTTATTCCCGCTGTATGTTGAGGATGTTTGCCGTTTCGAGCGTGGTGTGTGTGTGGCCAGTGAAGTGTAGCACAGCAGACATGGAAATGAAAGACATTTTCTCATACTCCGTGGCGTAATTTGAAAAAGATTAAAAGTTTATTTTTGAAAAGAGAAATGGAAAATATTTATTTTGTTTTCCTTTGCTTCCTGACAGTGCAGTGTGTTTCACATATTTGTTTTCATTCATTTAATCATAAATGATTGTTATAAATTTGATTTACAATAGTTTAAAGATGTTTTTAGTAATAATGAATTCATGAACTTGAATTTACTTACTGTGTATTTAAATACATATATTTATATAAGAAATAACTGTATACAATCGGAAATATGTAAATTATTATTAACTGTGATGTGTCTTGATTTGTTTGTTTGTTTGTGTTTAGACGAGCACATGTACCGCTGTGAGGAGTGCGACGAGCTGTTCACCTCCAAGTTGAGCCTGCTGGCGGCAATCCAGAAGTGGCCCAGTCTGCATGCCGAATCCGTCGCTGAAACCGACACCGCTCAGCGGCGAGGAGTTCAAGCAGGAGAAGGACGACAATGATGAGCCCGTCCACGAGTGCAAGGACTGCGAGAAGGTCTTCCCCAGCGAGTACAGGTGTGTGGAGGGGGCGCCTAAACACACACACACACACACAAGACACATATATTTTTTAAAAATATGCATGCATACTTTGACTGTCATAGCATTGTAATTCATCTTTTACCTTTCTCTCTTTGTCTCTCTTTCTCTCTCTCTCTCTCTCTCTCTCTGTGTGTGTGTGTGTGTGTGTGTGTGTGTGTGTGTGTGTGTGTGTGTGTGTGTGTGTTCCATCTCTCAGTCTGGGTCAGCATATGATTGTGCATACAGAGGAGAGGGAGTATAAGTGTGACCAGTGCCCAAAGGCCTTCAACTGGAAGTCTAACCTCATTCGGCACCAGATGTCACACGACAGCGGCAAGCGCTTCGAATGTGAAAACTGTGATAAGGTACAGAGCACCGCAACTCCACAGTACAGTAACCATGACAACATATGCAAGCTGACAGTTACTGAATGCTTTTAGAACGCTGCACAAAATAGTTTTTAATGGAACGAGCATTTCTGTTATTGCTGATTTTTATTATATCATTCTGTTACATGCCGAACTTCCATTCAACGGAGTGTTTTAATCGTTTTAGCTAACCAAAAAGAAATAAAGATGAATGTAATTTTTGCATGTGCTCTGCCCATCTTTTGTTGTGTAAAAAAAATGTCATAGCCTATAAAATCATGTTCAATCAAAAATCATTTTGACCTGTGTTTACTTGTGCCTTTTCTAATTTCATATTATAGATCCCTAACCGTGCCCTCTCACCTGCGCAGGTGTTCACAGACCCCAGTAACCTGCAGCGCATACATCCGGCCAGCAGCACGCATGCTGCTGCGTGCCACACGCAAGGCGGCCCTGAGTGTGGCAAGACCTTCGCCACGTCGTCGGGCCTCAAGCAGCACAAGCACATTCACAGCAGTGTCAAGCCGTTCATCTGTAAGTCTCAGCCATCAGCATCTTCTCTAAGATATCATTTCCCGTGTCCAAAGGCCTCCAGTCTTTCCTCAAACTCCCACGACAGTGACCTCTGTCGTGTTATAGGTCAGAGCAATCCTCAATGCAATTCTAGAGCAATTTCTTTACGTTCTTTCTGTTCTGTATTTTCTTTTCCTTTGTTTTTTGGTTCTCTTTGGTTTGCGTTTGTTATGTTTTGTTTGTTTGTTGTTTTTTCTTTGCCATTGTTTTTATTTATTGTTTTGTCTCCTTTTGCCCCCTTTTTCTTCTCCCTCTTTGTTTTCATCTTCTGTCTCTTCCTTCTCTTATCTCTCACCCCTTCCTCCTTTTCCTTGTTCCTGGTTTTTGCCTTGGTTCTTAACCCCATCCTCCTCTCTCCTTTGTTGATTTTGTGTATGTGTGTGTGTTTGTGTATGTGTGTGTGTGAGAGAGTGTGTGTGTTTTTCTTTCTTGAGGGCCCCTAATTCTTTTGCTATGGCTCGGGCAGATTTGACATGTAAAGGTAAATGTCTCTGTCACAGCTGTTCCTGTTTGATGGACGCTGAGTCGATGCCATGCTTCTCTCCTCTCCTCTCCTCCTCTCCTCTCCTCCTCTCCTCTCATCCCACGCTTCTCTCGCTTCCTCACTACTTTTACTTTTCATCCTTCCTTTTATTACCTGCTCTCTCACATGTTTGCTGTTACATATGCATGCATACATTTATATTCATGCATATGTATTCTAATGTATAGACATAATAGATGTGATTATGATTATTTTTTTACCCTGTGATTAATCTGCTAATATTGTAATGTGTCATAGCCAATAACTGTCTGTCTGTTCTGCAGACTGTTGTCCTTAAATGACTCAGAAGCGAAGTGACAGGGCCTGAGCTTTTGACTGAGATGAGCCGAGATGAGAGACAGTCATGTGCATGTTGCCGTGATATGAGATATTCATGTCTACGTATGAAGTGTAGGATGGTGGGATTTGGCTGACGAGGCTGAGT
>NC_063192.1:16266548-16324048 GCF_017589495.1 Alosa alosa
GAACCCACGCCGCAGCTGAGACTAGAACAGAGGATGCATGCTCAGGCAGAGGTAGCCCGGCCATGCTGAGACTGTGTCTGTGCAGAGGTGGTGTATGGACCCAGGGCACAGGACTGGGCGACAAACCTTCAGACTGTGTCCATCCTTCTGTCTTTCCGTCTGTCTGCCTGATCAAAATAGGGAGGGATCCGGTGACAATGAAAGACTCCTTTGAACTGTGAAGCCACAGAATAAAACGTACAGTGGGGAGAGAGAGAGAGAGAGAGAGAGAGAGAGGGAGGGCGGATAAGAGGGAGGATGTGGGGGAGACAACAGTTAACCATACAAAACACAAACAAAAGTTTGAAATGGACATAATGAATGTGTACATCTTTGATTGTAGCGACATGCTCACATTTTCTTTTTTTAATGCAAGAACCGCCTGTTCTCTGAAGGTGGGAGAAGAAGGCTATCAGGTTCTTGTTTGTTCCTTTAACCCTCTTTCCTCTCTGTGAAAAAGACATCTTTCTCCTTCATCTTCTCCTGTTTTACTGCAGACTCCTTCAGCCTGCTCTCTGGTCTGTATGCAGCATTCACTATAGCACTTAAATGGTGGGCATTCATGTCGTGGGTGATTGCAAGGGTTGGACCTAGTCGCCAGAACTGTGCTCTGTTACCTAGTCGCTGGTCATGTCACGACCCTGAAGAAGAGGCTGAATAGGTTCAAACAAGCACTTTAACTCACTCACGGGGGAATCAGTATACTAGCTTATCCTTACATTGGGTTTAGGTGACCCTGCACTTGCCAGAGCAAACCTACCCTGCCAGCGTCATCTCTGTCCTCTCTACAGAAACCCAATGGCCTGCTTAAGGTGTGGGGTGGGCCTTTATGGGAGAAAATATAGGAAGTTGGAATCATAGGTTTTTGATTGAGAGTTTGTATGATCTAATAGTGAACATCAATGGAATGCTTTCAAAATAAACACATTTTTGCCAGTAATGCTAGATGTAACACAGTATACCCATGATGACATATCTGATCAACCCACTCTCTCTGACTGATTGTTTTTATTCTATGAACTGAAACTGAAGCACTGTAGTATGTATGTGTGCCAGCAGATGGCGACATAATACTGGTCTGCTACATCTTTCACTCACTACTAGGCAGCATAGCCTACATTTCTCTCTGCTCACTAATAGTGGAAGTTCACAATTTTTCTGCAGTATAGCCTACCTTATTGATATCAGATGCATTGCAGGTTTTATGGGGGTTATGAGATATCAACGTGTTTTACGTATGAAGTCATTCTTGTCACATACTACTGTCAAAGGCGAGCGCTGTAGGCATGGGGGTAATGTATCCACGTTGGAAAGATAACTTTGATTATAAAATAGGCTATCACATCGCCAGATCTGATTAGAAACTGACGAATGAAATGAACTCGAATGCTGTTCTTTCCCCACTGTTACAGTAGCCTACAAAAAGTAAAAGTCATAGGCTTCGTTTTTATAAAAGTGTATAATATTTTGAAACAAGGATGTTGCATATGTCTGAAAAATTCATTAAAATATGGGTTTAAATGGATGGTGCTCGTTTCATTTGGGTCTGAGTTGTATATCGCCTCTGTTCTGTTTATTAAAAAAAATATTGTGCATGACTTGTGTTTTAGCGGTCATAATGGTGTCCATTTGTGAAATGTGTATCTTAAAGTAAAGAAAAAAAATGAAATAAAAAATAATAAATTTGTAGATGCACTTATTGAACATGTGGTTAGGTTAGTAGGTTTGACTTCAAGTCCTTTACTGCCTTAAATGCAATGGGCAGATTGCTATTAAAGAAAACGATATGCTTGTTGTGGGAGAGGAATTATTGAAAAAAAATGAAAGGATTGTAGAATAATACTGAAAATTCTGAAATTGCAGTTCTTTTTGATGCTTGTGATTATTGAAGATGTACTTTAGAGAAATTTCATGGAAACACACATGATCTGATGTTAATTCTGTAGAATAGAAATGTATACCAAATGTAATCTTTCCAATGCTATGAAGAATTTATACATGAAATTGATATGCAATAAAAACCTGTGTGCTTTTTATATGAAAGGCATTGTGGTCTTTGTTAAATCCTGAACAATGTATTTTACTGTCATTTCAGCAGACTGTACTTTATGTTTCTGTTGACTAACAACAGTAGCCTATGTAACTGTACGTATATTTCTGTGCTTCTCAAAATATCTACTTGTTTTGTGAGTTCCATCAGGACAGCCAAAGAATAAGTTAGGCTTGCTGATGCAAATAAAATCAAAACAAGCCTACATGATATGTTTTGACTGTAATATTGAATCATAGAGTATAGGCTCCTCAACATATCCTCAGTAAAAGAATAATTTGTCACAAAATAACTTCAAATGACCTTTGACCTATAAAACCAAAGGTATAAAGTCATTGCTTGTATTAGAACCACCAGAGAATGTCTAATCCGTAGACGGGCTCTGGAACCACAAAAACTGGCCAGTGGCTAACTTCCTATTCATTTAAAACATTTTAAAACCCATAGGCCTACTTAGGGCCTGCAAGCTAGCCACTAAGAGTTTGTATTGAAGTCTAAATAGCCTAAGGCTAAGCGTGTCCTAGCCTAAGCAAAAGTAGGCTAGGCATAGCAGGTATTTATTAGTTTATTATTTGTTGGTGTGTTTGTCTTATCAGTAATTTCTCACCTTCCGAATCTACAAGTAGGATAGACCAACTTGCTTGTACCGGAGCACGCTGTCCCTTTAAGAGAGGAAATAATAAGGGAAGTGATACCAAGACCACCAAGTAGTTCCCTCCCATCCCCACAGAGGGGAGAGAAATAACATCAACATCGTTTTAACAGTGTGACGGACTGGCCAAGCCTCTGCAAGTGCGACCGTGATGTTATGACTTCGAGTACTGTAGGGCAGTACGCTTAATCTTTTTCGTATTGGTAAATCACCAAAGGATCCACTGGGGTTATATTGAATGAGATGCTTCAGCTAAATGACTCTGTGGAGCCGGAGAGCCCCGGTGCTGCGGTACTCCACGCCATCGACGGTGAGGTTGAGGATGGGGTGGAGGTAGCTTTCACGCCGCCAGGGGCCGTAGCTAGCCGGGGGTTCGGTTCAGCTGTCGCCTGCTGCTCCCCTTTGCAAACACTTAAGCCTTTCCATATTCACAACCCTACGATGCAGGCGAAAGTCAAAGATTACTTCGTGTTCAGGGTGAGTATTTGGTATGATAGTTGTATTTGCATACTCAAGCAATGAGACTGATGTTCTCCGATTGCAGGGTCGTACGGTCTTGAAGCGGAAGCACTTGATGAGCAAGGGAGTTGATCCTCCTGATTTTTCAACAGCTACAATACCTAATATTACATTAGTAGCTTATTTCCATAGTGTTTAGAGTAGACCATATAATGTCTGTAAACTGATTGCATGTAAAGAGATAACCTCGGTAGCCCAGGTTTCATAGAAGTAGTAGACGAATTGACATCAGTTTATAGATTGTCATCTTATTTCTATAGTTTATTGATAATCCTTGATGTTTACAGACTGGCCCATTTCTTGACTGTTAATTACCGTAAATTACATCTGAATAATCACTCTCCACTTTCTCTTTCTCTCCCTACCCAGCCGGGGACTATTGAGCAGGCGGTGAACGACATCCGGACGGTGGCCTTACCATCGGAAGACGGGGAAGTGCTCAGCGTGTGGCTGCTAGCAGAGTGAGTGAAGGGTCAGAACAGCTGATAGCCACTTGCTTGGTTTAGCCTGACATGGCCTTTGTCTATATTGTGTTAGGGCTTCATGACAAAGCATTTGTGGGAAAGGATATTGTTTTTGGAATGGGCCACCCTCATTTAATACTAATGATTATAACAATCTAATCAGTAGGCCTATGACTATGATTTATGCTGTTATTACTGAGCTGTGATTAAGATATTGCCTTCACCTGTGTGTTATGTTTTCCTGTGTTTTCAGTGTATAGCCCCAAATGCTGTTAATGACAGGCCTACAGGCCATTTATGCCTAATAAATTTCAAGTAGTCAAGTCTACTGTTGGTGCCATGATCATCATTAGATCATTAGAAAAGTTGGCAGCTGAGCAATAGCACCACCCAAGAGATTATTATTTATTTGAATTGATTCATTTGACATGCCCATTTTTCTCTCTGTAGAATTGACCATTGGAACAACGAAAAGGAGAGGCTTGTGCTTATTACTGAAAGGTAAGATACTGATAATAACGCTGTCTCTTACTCTACACATAAAGATTAGTTTGATCTGTTGATTAATGGCACTTTCTCTTTTGCAAGATGGTTTTAATTCGATTGATTTCATTGATGTGTGACTGCTGCAGGTCTTTGCTGGTGTGCAAGTACGACTTCATCAACCTGCTCTGCCAGCAGGTGATCCGAATCTCTCTCAATGCGGTGGACACCATCTCTGTGGGCGAGTTTGAGTTTCCCCCCAAATCGCTCAACAAGTAAGACCCCCATTCAGCTCAGTCAGCACTGGGATCCCTGTGTGACTGATGTTGTTAAAGGTCTTTGACATGTTTATATGTGTGAGTATTGTGTTCATTTGCATCTTTCATATTGTGTTTATTTGTTGTTCGTAGGGGTTTGTTTATTTGTTTGTGTCTCTCTCTCTTTTTGTGTGTGTGTGTGTGTGTGTGTGTGTAGGAGAGAGGGCATTGGTGTGCGTGTGCAGTGGGACAAGCGTCCACGTCCCTCCTTCGTGAACCGGTGGAACCCCTGGTCCACTGATGTGCCCTACTCCACCTTCACCGAGCACACCATGGCCCGTGCAGATGAGAAAGTCGCCTCGCTCTGCCAGGTAGGCGCCTCTCTCTCTCTCTCTCTCTCTCTCTCTCTCTCTCTCTCTCTCTCTCTCTCTCTCTCTCTCTCTCTCTCTCTCTCTCTCTCTCTCTCTCTCTCTCTCTCTCTCTCTCTCTCTCTCTCTCTCTCTCTCTCTCTCTCTATGTCTTTATGCCAGGTAGGCTCTCTCTCTCGTTCTCACATACATACATACACACACACACACAGAGCCTCGGTCATGTCTCACGTGTGTCGCATCTCTGTGCTGTCATCAGTTGGAGAACTTTAAGACTCAGCTGGTCCAGGCGGTGAAGAAGGCCCATAAGGAGCACCCTATCCCCGGCCGCTCCAACGGGGTGCTGCTGCTGGAGTGCCCCCTGGTGATTGAGACCTACCTGGGCATCATGTCCTTCATCAACAACGAGGCCAAGCTGGGCTACTCCATGACCCGCGGCAAGATCGGCTTTTGAGTGGCGTCCCCCCTCTTCCTCTTCTCAGGCCTTCTCTTAAGGCTTCTGGGGTTTTGTTTTTTTGTTTGTTTGTTTTGTTGGTTTGTTTCTTTTGTTAAATCTGTTTAGCGCAATTTTTTCTTTCCTGCTGCACTGCCTTCGCTGATTGGCTGTTTGACGTGTGTGGTGGAGGGTGTTTTTGATTGGGTGTCTCAGGCTTGGCTTGCTGCTCCAGGATTAGCTGTCTGCCTCTCAAAGGTGAGACGGGCAGACTGCTCCCAGAGCAGTGATATTGCTTTGAGATGCTTCATGAATGCGCGCCCCCTCACTGAAACACATACTGAAAAACCACCAGGCCATGTTTGTGTTTCTTTTCGGCCGGTCTCCAAAGGGGCCTAGGAATGTCCCTGAAAACACACACAAATCTCCAGACACACACACGCACACACCACCTGTGACTTAGTTACACTGAAAAGTGTAGCTCAGGGAGTCCACCAATCAATACCCACCAGTGCCCCAGAGCATGTCTCCTCTGGCACCATTACTGGGTCCATGCCATTCCAGAACCTTTCACCGTTGCCATGGGATTGGTGAATGCTTTTAAACAAGTTAGCTGTGAGCCTGTTCTTTTGATGTGTGTGTTTATGAACATCATAGTGTCTTCTGCATGTCTGCCGGACAAAATCTTTGGAATGACATACCATGTCTGATGCTGCTTTAACACATAGGTCGTAGCCTTTTCCATAAATAGCACATCGAGCTTAGTCTGAGACTTCCCTAGTGCCAGTTCCGTTGCATGACTGGTGTGTTTGTGTCCACTTTTGGAAGCGCTCGTATTCAGCCGTGGGGTTATGGGAAGCGCCTTACTTACCCAAGGCTGCGCCTCACCGCTGGGAGAGCAGACTCCAAGCATCCTCCTCCAACAAGTTAAATGTGGCCCTTGTTCGACGTCTGAGAGCGGCTATGTTTGTTTGTGTTGTTCCTTCTTCTGCCATGGCTCCAGGATACGATCAAAAAGGACACAAACACACCAACTGAATGCATATTTGTGTGTGTGCTTAATGTGTGCAGGGTTTCTTAAGGACAGTGGGGAAGGGGTCATGGTCATTACAGGCTGATGGAGATATCAAGTAACAATGATAATGTGTTAGGCTTTGACTGAGATCACTTTCTCTTTGCAAGGGTGTAGGAAACACAATGAAATGGTGCGTAACGAAACGGATAAATGTTCCGATGTGTGACTCAGTAGAGGATTTCTACTTCTCAGTTGGCCTATGGAGACTTCACTAGATAGATTGCCATTACTGGTTTCCTGTAATGCAGGCCCACATATTTTAAGCCTAAAGGTTGATATCCTTCGTCTTGAGAGGTTTTTTTAAAATCTTTTTGACTTTCTTACTAAGGTGAATGCTTTACTCTAGTAATATGTCGAGGTGTGTAAGGTTTTGTTAGTTGCCATTATAAACAGACAGTGCTTGTCATTGAGGCCTAGGGACCCAGGTTCATCTTGCAGCCTGTAGCTGCCTGAAGCTAGACATTGGGAGTTTGGTTTAATTACCTTTTATCCATTTAGCCTTTACCATTACTGTCACGTTTTATTCACAGTCATCCCAGAGAATAGTGTGTGCCCTAGTTGAGACAAACCTCAGCTGTTATTTAGGGGTGTAAAATGGCTGTGTGTGTGTGAATGTGTTCCCCTCGTTGCCTCATTTTGGCTGACTCTGATCACTGCTTAACCTTTAACCAGAAGACTGGTCTTTGCTGTGACCTGTGATTAGAGGGTTGTGAATAATTTAAATCTTAGCATTAAATCTCCAGATGAATTAAAGCGGAGTTCCACAGGGCACTAAACTGCAGTTTTCCTCACCTTTACTGTAAGTTCTTCCCTTTAGGCCAGTGTATCAGTTCCAGGATTGACGTAACAGATATGAAATGGATCGCTTGACCAGTAGATACGGGTTCTAGCAGAAGACTCCTCCTGCTTCTCACGCACTCTATGCATCGTGCCGCGGTGATGGCACTCCAAACACCACTGCTCATCTCTCTAGTGTTCCCCCTTTCAGTTGTCATGGCTACAGGAACCTTATCGTAGGATCCTCTGATTCACTCCCCCTCCACACACACACACACACCTGCTTTTTTGCCAAGTTAAAGGTGAGTTGGCGTAGCCGAATGCCTCGCATGCCGTCCCTGCATGATACCCATGCTGTTGAGTTCAAATCTCTGCCCTCCTCTAGGAGTTGCTTAAACCGTAGTGCAGTGTTATCACTATTACACTTGAGCACTTTTATTCAAGCTGATGAACATTTAGATTTGACATTTAATGTGTGAACTGTAATTTGCTTTAACAAATTATCTCAACCATTGTGTTCATGTGAAGTTATTTTAGTGATATAATTTATTTGCCTTTGTATGATTTCAATTGTAGCATAACTGTGACGTAAGTGGATTAAAATGGCCAAATTGTTCTTAATATATTGTTGTGCAGTCAAATCCTTTACTTTTACCTGGCAAATGTTCTCTGTACTGTTGTTGCAACTTGCAATATGCGTTTTATGAAAACACATTATAAACTACAAATTTTATTCAAAAATAACTTTTCTACAAAATTGTTGCACTCATTTACAAAGGATCATCATATGAAACTATAAAACATGATCAAAGAGGTCTCTTAAATACACAAAAATAAATAGATACAAAATTTGGACAGACGCTATCATAGAACAACAGTCCTACCGTGCTTTCCACTGAAATGTTCTAGAAGGAGCTTATTTGGAAGTCACTGGAATGTTCAAGAAGATTCCAGTAGTCGGAATCAGACAAGTGCTAGGTCTCTTTGGAACACAGAACCAATGGTGCCGTGTTCTGAACTGAGGGTTGGGGGTGGTGGCTACTGCAGTCCAAAACAGCAGCATCCCCACCAGTGAAAGAGAAAAAAAACAGAATGAAGAGAGAGAGAAATGGCTAGAGGAGTGTTGATTCCACTCAGGACTGCTGCTCTGTCTCCATGTAGCATAGACACAGCTGATCCTTCCCAATCAGAATCAGGGAGTCTCCACTGCAGTGCCACAGCAAGGACAGCACCTGGAAACAGCCTGACACACACACACACACACACAGAGCTATAATGTTGTATACACAGTGCAAGTCAGGCAGACCAGCGGCAAGCAGCATATTTCCTATTGTTCTCTATGGTTAGGCGGTGGATCAGTTAAAGTGACAGCGTAACACTAGCGTTGAACAAGTGAAGCATTGAACTTGGTTCAACTTTCAAAGCGTAACGCGAGAGTACAGCGTTCATGTAACTTAGTAGGAATGAGATAAAACTTATTATGGTCTGAGCGTTGCGTTGGGGTTTACTGCAGTCACTTCAATCGCTGCCTTAAACTGCTGTCACTGCAACAGAAACCCCTTTGGCAAAAAAGTATCTTGTGTGTGACCTTCACGGCATGTTTTTCTATATTACTGTGTGTGTGCGTGTTTATGTGTTAGGTACCCTGATGCCAACAAGGGCCACAGGTAGAGTTTGCTCCCATCCTGCAGAGGAACACAAAGTAGTGTGTGTGTGTGTGTGTGTATACACACACGTCTCACCTTCCACAGGTACCCTGACGGACACACAACCCGCGGGGGACCACATGTAGAGTTTGTTGTTGGCGGTGCACATGGCCAGGCGGGGGCGCCGGGGGTCCCAGACAAAGCAGCGCACCACTGACGCCTGCTCCAGTACCGCCTGCAGCCCCACACGCTGCATATCCCACACCCACACACAGGTAGGCATGTTATCTGGGGGATACACACACATACACACACACACACACACACACACACACACACACACACACACACACACACACACACACACGGTAAATTCATGTGACTGCAACCTGTAACAAGGTGATCACAATGATCCCAATACGTTTACACTGATACACTTACACTTTCACTGATGTTAATTGTCTTGGGTTGTCTGATAGATGACCATTTATTGATATTGTTTGCATCTACTAAGACATTTGTGGTAGATGATGTTTACGTCTTCATTTACAATAAGCACTGAGTGACATGTGGAAGGTCCTGGAGGAGAGTACATGTAAATGTGATCTGCGCTGGGAGAGTGGGTGGATGAGAGAGATGGGGGGGGGGGGGTAAGAGTGCGGCCGGGCATTGTGGCCTGGCACTACGTAGCACCCTGTGGAGCTCAGGGCACCAGAAGTCTTAAGCCTGACTCGGCAGGCCGTCTGTGCCACCGCCCCCGCTCCCTGCGGTGCCAACTGGACCAGGGGGCACATTCCTGTGGAGCTGCACGCAGGCGGGAAAACACAGGAACTGCGCCACCTACTGGTCACGGCTCAGCTCTGAAGCTCCAGAGGCTACAATCAAAATGAGCTTCTTGTTTCCACTACTACAGCTAAAAACGTGTTATGAGGGTAAATGAGCTAACATGTAATAAGGTAAACAAGCTTTTGTTTTCCACTACTGCCAGGTAAAAGTGTGTTGTGAGATAAAAACACCCAGGGCCTGTCAGGTCTGGTTGACCTGAGCCCCATTCTTTGAATCTGAATTACTGATTTAGTTAGACTTCAGTGTAGAGAGGGTTTCACATGACCTTGGGTCTTCTTATTCTGAAGACGGCGGAAGTTTCAAGGCAGCTAGAGCAAGATGGCCAAAGCCTTACCGTTCTTGGTGGCAAGGTAGCGGTTGTCGGCAGAGAAGGCCAGAGACGAGATGCCCACTTTGGGGTTGGCTCGGTCGGTGTCGGGCTGGACGGTGGGCACCTGGACTGGCAGCTGGCAGATCTCATCTGGATAAAAAGAGCGACAGAGAGAGAGAGAGAGGGAGAGATTAATGGAGGGAAAGAGAAATAAAGGAGGTTCATTCATAATTCCTGATAAGTCCCTGTCACTGTCTCTGGCAAGTGTGCACCAGGCCTGCAGCCAACCACATGAGACAGCTGTGCCATAAGCAGACATCCGGGACAGGCTAGGGTTAACGGCCACACCACACACCATGCTGGGCCCAAGGGTGTGTGTTTGTGTGTCAAAGAGTCCTCCTTAGTCCTGAGTGTATTTATGTGTATCTGAGTGTATCTATGTATTTATGCAAGTAGCTGTATCTGAGTATCTATGTATCTATGCAAGTAGCTGTGTGTGTGTGTATGAAATACAAGTGTATCAGTCTGTATGTACATGTGCATGGTGCACATGTATAGTAGCTGTAGCTGTGTGTGTGTCCATAAAAATAGTTGTGTGGTCAGTGGTGCTGAGTGGGATCCTTAAGAACTCTCACTATGCTCACACTTCCACCACAGCCAGCCATGAGACTGTCTAGACACCCAAGCAGGTAACACTAGCACAAACACACACACACACACGAACGCACACACACACACTTACATACACAGTCAAGACACACGGCCAGATGCCCGTGGAGACGGAGACACACGCACAGCAGAGATGTGGCCCACTGCTGGGGCATTCCCAGTCTAGTGGTATGCTGGCGGACTTTACGATCGTCTGCGCGCTCCTGCGTCTGCACACTGACGACACACGCAAGCGACAGGGATTTGGAACACGGGGGGGGGCTAAAAGCAGACAGTGACTCCTTACAGATGGAGTGCACTTTTATAGGGCACAAGTACACCCCCGAGACCAACCCACCCCACCCCATCCTCAGCTGTCCAGCAGGGATGGGACGTCATGGGGATCCTGCCCAGAGACACCCAGAGCTCGGCGTGGACGTTGGCCAGAGCTGCAGAGTGGGCGGTGGGCAGCTACCACAGCACTAAAAAGGAGCGGAGAGGATGTCGGCGACATTCTGCAACTCCATGACCGCTATAACCAAAGATTCTAGAGCGCTCCACTCTAAGATCTTTGGTAATTACCACAAACACTGATAAGTGCGCAGACACACCGTTACAACCCTGCCAGGTGTCCGCTGACCCTTCCCACTCGGGCCGGCATGTCCACCGTCTCTCTCCCAGCAGGTGGACTGAAATGCAGGTGTGGAGAGTGCTCACTTTTTGGCAGGACCATAATCAGGCTTTGGTTCAGCAAGTCAGAGTTTTTGATGTGCATACAAAGCCTTAGACATGCCAGTGTTTCTCACAGAATTGAATTATATTTGTGGTGGTAGGTTTGCAGAATTAACTTGAATGCAACAGTTTTTAACAAATTAGCACAGAGTGGTTATGATGCTAACCAGATTTAAGCACAATTTAGTACCAGGAAAATCAATTTTAACCTGGAAAATCATTGTTTGGTGGTCAATGTTGACATTGTGGTGGACCGCCACTAATAAGTCAATGTATAGGAAACACTGCATGCTACACTTGCAGTAGTTTTACCACAACACTGATGTTTTTCTACATTCTTTACATGGAGCCTCCCCTTCATGTTATTCATGTTGGGATCCAAGCGTGGGTTACAACATCTTAGGCCTGTAATGTAGTTAATAATTAAGGAAGGATTAGACATTGAGCGTGCGCCACAAATATGTCCATCAAGTTAATCTGCTTCCTGTTCCATGCCTGGCTTGGAACATAGGAATTCTGTTTGTAATTCCGTGGTGGTCACCGAGACGGCAGTCGACTAAGAACCAGGTGTGGCCCGGATTGGCCGTGACTCCGGAGCCAGCCACCTGCTCTGCGTGATGGGATGAGAAGGACAGAAGAGAGAGGCTCACATTAACTAAGGGGGTCTGAGTCACACTTCCGCTGTGATTGTGTGTGAGTGTGTGTGTGTGTGTGTGTGTGTGTGTGTGTGGGGAGAGAGAGAGCTCTACACTTGCTTTGTCCGCGTAAGAGGGGGACACTTGTTTGGAGTGTTTGGCTGTGTTGTAGGGCCCGCTTCCTGACCAGGGGAATTCCACACACATGCTGTGTGAATGCCTGTGTGCACATGCTTGGCTCAGGAACTGAGACGTGTCTGTTTGTCTGTCTGTCTGTGTGTGGGAGAGACTGAGCAGCACTGTAGGTTGAGGATGGTCTAACAGTTGCTCTGTGTAGATGATATCATAATAATAATAATAATAATAAGGGGAACATGTCTTACCTCCAGCATTTCCTGTTTTTGCAATATTTGTGTGTGAGCGTGTCTGTGTGTGTGTGTGTGTGCGGCGCGTGTGCGTGATGGCTTGGCTGGCGGCGCCTTGGCGTGTCTTGGCGATGTGTGTGTGTGTGTGTGTGGAAAGGGAACAGACATCCCATTGCACTGGAGTTCCACCAGATGAAAGAAACACTTGGCTTGGCTTTTGGGGAGAGATGACGTGTCAGTCACTCAGTCTGCAATAAATGGCCCTGGTCTCATGAGTTTGGATTTTGGGGAGCTCACATCTGCACTGGGAGTTAAACTGAGACAGAGAGACTGGGCGAACGGAATTTTGAAAGGAGAGACTCTGCTCTAGGAGCTCCATAAGGATAAAACTGTAAGTGAGATACTCTGGACAGAGACTCACATTTGCTCTGGGAGTTGAAGACGCTGTTGCCCATACTAATCTGCTGCAGGGACAGGTCATCGGAGGGTATAGTCGGCCGCTTCTCCACCTCACGATATACCACCTACAATCAAACACACACACACACACACACACACACACACACACACACGATGGGTGTATTTGGGTGCACACTATACCATAAATCATTCAGATTCACGCATACATCTACACCATACTAGTGAAAATAACAACATACCGCTTTAGTGTTGTTGATGGTGGCTGGATGCTCAAACTCAACAACCTTCTTCCAAGTAATGTGATTTAGGATCCGGACCTAGACACAGACAGACACACATATACACACATACACACACACACACACACACACACACACACACACACACAGTAAATAATCCAGTATTCAAACACAGTAAAAGCAAAGCCATGATCATACAGATTGCTGGTTACTGCTACAATGCTGTAGTATTTAAACGTGACATTTACACACCCAGAGAGACGTAAACCTATACTTGTCACACACAAGCCCCGTTTACATGGACGTTTGGTGTCATTCTGACTAAACTATTCTGAATGAAAAATCTGTGCCACCTGTTTACATGGGATACATTCTATTCCGATCAGCGCTCTAGAATCTTTGATCGAAACAGGCATTGCTGATTTGCTTTTTTGCTGGAGAAGCTACAGCATGCAACCAGATTGACCATATACATGGCAGTTCAATTGGAATAACAACGGAATACACCACCCCTTTCATTTCGATTAAAATTCTAGTTGGATAAGCAGTTTTATTCCGATCAAGGTGTTTATGTGTGTCATTTTTATTCCAATTGAGCCATGGGACTGGGGCTACAGAGATCCACACAGAGTGTGAAATATGGGCACTCATTCACCCTGGTGAATACACACAGACACACACACACACACACACCGACACACCTTCTCATCATAGCTGCCGATGGCCAGGAACTGGCTACTGGGGCTCCAAGCGATGGATTTGATGCCCAGAGACCACTCGTAGGCACTGTAGGTGGACAAGAGACGCCCGTCCAGAGAGTACAGCAGCACTTTATACTGGAGATAACACACACACACACACACACACAGAGATAACAGACACACATAGCTGAGATTAAATTGTAGTATGAAGCGTATGTAATGAGAAAATGCAGTGAAAGGGTTGAACACACAGAGACACACAAACACCAACACACAAAGTGCTAAACACACACATGTGACTACGCACCTCCAAGCAGGTGTCCCATACTGCCAGCACACAACCGTTTGGAGACCACTCCACCCCAGCCAGGTCCTGAGTCTCGGTTTCAAAGTGCTGAAACACACACACACACACACACACACACACACACGGTAGGTTTTTTCTTTAAGTGGCAGATTTCCACAGAAGTGTGGCATCTCAGATCAGATGAAACTGAGATTGTGTGAGTCTAGTAACTGAGCTCTCTCTCTCTCACACACACACACACACACACACACACGCTACACCAGAGAGATGAGCCGGGCCGGCTGACAGTCATGGTTACGGACTGATTTACTCCCTGATGATTTACTGTACGGGAGATTTTCACATTAGACCATGTGTCGCTGTGTCAAACTACATACTGTATGCACCCACACAGATAACTTACAAACAGTTCAAGCACAAGGCCCGGCGGACTCATTCACTCTCCTAGGAAATTACAGCCATTTGCTCAGTATATCTTCAGTGGCCAGAAAGTGTGTATGTGGGTACCTGTGCGTGTGTGTGTGTGTGAGTGTGAGTGAGTGAGTGAGTGAGTGAATGTGTGTGTGCATGTGTGAGTGAGTGTGAGTGTGTATGTGTTGTTCTCACCCTCAGGAGATGCCAGTCATTGCAGACGAACACACTGATGAAGTCTTTGCAGTCTCTCCGCTCGGCTAAGGCCATATAGCGTCCGTCTGTGCTGAAGTCCATCCCTTAAATCACACAGACATATTTAGGTTAGCACACGGAGAGGGATCACGCCCAGTCTGCAATCTAGATCCCTGGGCACTCTTACACTGTATACAGAAACAAGTTTTCACTCTGGACTGTTAGATTTCATTTCCATCTGAAAAAATATTACACTGAATCTTATGAAACATGTCACTTGGGTTTCTAGAATCACATGTTCCATCTGGAATTCTAGATGTGGTATGGAATTGATCTGATCCTAGGAAGGGCCAGTGAGGTTGTTGGAGAAACTATCATATGTTTGCAATTTCTGCATTCGTGATCACATATCAACTGACTGAACTCTCTGGTCTTCTTCAGTACGTCTCTAGCCTGCTAGCTTTCAGAAGTGTGTCCATCAGAGACAGATTTATAGAGGAATCCCATGACCACCCCACACATTTCACCTTATTTCATATCACCTGTCTCCCTTCAGAGAACACACACACGTACGCTATCAGGTGGCTCCAGCCGAGAAGGTCAGGAGACGTCTGAGCCGCGCTGACCGCCAGTGACCAGCGTCTGCCTGCCGTAAGTCTGCGTCACGGTGACAGCAGGGCTATGTCCAGAATGTGCCATTTACTGTGGGATAGTACAGCTGACAGCACGGACACATAGTTGGCTGGGCAGTGATTGCCATGTCACTGAAGTGTGTGTCTGTGTGTGTGTGTGTGTGCGCGAGCGTGTCGGGACGTGAGAGATTCACGAGCACCTGGGGTCAACGAGGCGCTGTCCCCAAGGCTCTTTTTATCTAAGCGAAATCAACACCTACGCCACTCAACATGTCCGCACGCATATACACACACACACACACACATTTTCATCATCAGTCTTCCTCAAAAATCTCTCTCTCCCTACACACACACACACACACACACACACACTCACCATCAAATTTGGACAGCACTCACAAACACATATGCACGCGCATGCAAACACACATAATGCGGTCATCCTCTCAGATACATGTATACACACAAACAAATACACACACACACACACACACACACACACACACACTAACACTTTGCCTTACCTTTCTGACAGGCTTTGGGATACTTGATGTAGGACACTGATTTGTTGCACAGGGACCAGACTGTGACCCGCAGCTGTAAGAGACAAACAAACAAACATGCTGACCATCACTCACTCACTCCACATCTCAAGTATTCCAGCCATCTCTGCTGCCACTCAAAACTGGGCCTTGTCCATAAACACGGACAGCAGCAGGCCCTAGGACCCTGGGGGTATGTTGTGTTTCAACAGAGGACTATTAATAAGATCTCAATCAGCCGGACCCTAATGAGGCCAGTGAGACCCTGCGACCTCCCAGATCCCCCCCTTACCCAGCAGGCCAGGGGACTAATCCCACTCCCCAGCCCACAACAGGGCACTCTGGGGCAGGACGCTCGTGCAGGTTCCCCTCTCAGTGCAGCTGGTACCTGAGACCGCTTTCACCACCTGGTTTCATGAGTACAGCCCCAAAGCCTATTTTTTTTTTATTAGCGGAAACTCTTATTCTTAATTTAATCTCAATTTTAGTTAGGAATAATCTGAAGCATTCCTTTTAGCTAAGAGTGCACTACAATCTCCTCACTCCAACATGTACAGGAGGAAATAGCCATTTCACCATCACACCAGGGATAAAACTGACTTTAAGATATGAGCGTCCAAGCAAAGCATGTATGGTAGGTGTTGAAGGAGGCACAGTTTATCCATGTGGAGGATGATACTCTACTCTCTTCCCCCCCATTCAAAGATCTGTCCCATATCTGAACTACACCCATGCAGCTGGACGAGGACTGTCCGTTAAGACCTCCACGCACCACCCTGCGCTCAGCGGGGGCAGCGGCAGCTGGACGGGCTCGAGTGTTCCAAAGGCCCTCGGACCCTAAGGAGACGTGCTGAAAGCCTGGAGAGCAGCCATGATGGATTGAGAGACTTGCGGGTGCTGAGGCTGAGGTTTCACAGAGTGCCAAGCGCCCCGGAGCCCAACCCAGTGGCCTAATCCATCCACCCACTGACCCCCTCCGCCGCCCGCTAGGCCCAGTGGAGGGTTACACAGCAGCCAGCTATGCCAACCTCCTCACCCTCACACCCCATGCCCACAAATCCTCACCCGTAGCCCCATAAGAAGTCTTGGCTTCTGCTCCGGACTGTCGTGTTGCTACATAAACAACGATCAAAATATTAGGCGCTGTCGTGCCGTGTCCAGCATCCAGACAGAGAGAGAGAGAGAGAGAGAGAGAGAGAGAGAGAGAGAGAGAGAGAGAGAGAGAGAGAGAGAGAGAGACACACTCACCAGCTGTGAGGTGAGCCGCTGCCGTGGCCACTGGAACCTGACCCGGCCCGGACTAAACCACATTAAACCAGCCTTCGGGCCGACACGAAATAAACAGATGTACCAATTAAAACCTAGAGGCATGGAGATACACACTTCAGCGGGGGCTTACACACACACACACACACACACACACACACACACACACACACACACACACACACACACACACACACACACACACACACACACACACACACACACACACACACACACTACTGCACTCACACACACATGCCTCCTCGGCCATTTACAAGTGGGGAGCAATCATCTTACGCAGTCATTACCCATTGCTGCGATTAAAAATAGAGGAAATTGATATCTCAACAATAGCTTTACTCCCAATTTCACAAACATTCACACCTCTGGGACCAAAGCCACGTTGGACGAGGAGGAGGACGCTCGTTTGTGACGTCTGATCGTTTCCCCATTAACGTCGGAATCACTGACTTTTAAGTACCATCATATCAGCAGGGACTGAATGTGTGACGGTCTACGTTGAACTATGTTTAGGTCACAATTACTCCTTAGGCTAACAGGATAATTAGTCTACAGGACAATCAGCCTCTCTGCCACACCACAACTGTATAACTGTATGCCGACAACTAAAAAAGTGATGGGATGACACACGAGACAGAGGGAGAGAGAGAGAGAATCCTGCCAGAGACCTGTCACCTTGCTTTAACAAGACCCACAGCCATCGCCAGTGGGCCAGGGCGTGGCACACACACGGTAGAGTTGAGAGGCATGAGTACACACATACACACACACGGTAGGGTAGAGAGGAATGAGTACACACATACACACACACGGTAGAGTTGAGAGGCATGAGTAGACACATACACACACACGGTAGGGTAGAGAGGAATGAGTAGACACACTGGACACACACGCATGAGACGTACACACAGACCTCGCCAGTCCAACATGAGCGAACGAGCACACAACAAACACAAGTTACATCTTGCCCTCCGACTGCCATCCCTAAAGGTTGCAAGACACACTGGACCCACTCACCCAACACCCAGACAAGCAGATACAGTATGCCACTGGCCAACATACCACTCTCAGCATCGCTCACAAGCCACACAGCCTTGTGTGTGTTGTTGATCAGCTCTCTTCATCTTTATCTTGTGACAGCAATCAGATGGCATATCTGACTACACATCCAATAGGTACTGTAATGTGCACTTCCATTCCTAATAACGGCTTCAAACGGCTCATTTAGGTGATAAACTGACTTAGTCAGAAAACTGAGAAAGCCGTCTCTGATATTGCTGATGTGGGCCCCAAACGCCTGGTGATGCACTTTGTAACTTTGTTGTAGTAGCCTACAGCAGTATGACCCTCTAAGGGTGCGATCAGACAGGACGTGCTTTGTAAAATGCGACGTGCTCCGTTTTCATAAAACACGGGCGCTTTTCCACCATCAGTTGAACTTTTGTCAATTCGAGGCAAAAATGCAAAAATGCAAGGCGCTCTGGGGGCATGAGCAGTGCGCAAAACGCTTATTGCCCATACAAAACAAGATATATAGATATATATTATATATATAAAAAGGTGGATCTTACTGCAAAAAGCCCATCCTGTCTGATCACGGCCTAAGTAAATTTTTTGTTTTGTACCACCAAAATCTTATATTGTGTGGCTTTAAAAGTCCTGCTTCAAATCAGGGGAGTGAATGGACAAAGGGACAGAGATAGTAAGACAGTGGAACTGATTGCTTGGAGTCAGTCCAAATTCTAAAGCCAGAATAGATGGACACTGGCATTTCACACAGGTAAAATCTAAACGGCCATCCATGTGTAGGAAACGACAAGAGGGATCAGTGGATGCTCCATATAGTAAATGTGGTCACATTGCAGACTGTGAAAACAACCCAGCAATATTTTACTGGCAGTCAAAACATTATTTAAAGTAGCGATTGTAAACAATACGGATGTCAGGCAACAAGCTCTACTTAAGCCTGGCTTGTGGTACATTCAAGGCCATTATTTTTTATTTTACTGCAGCAGTAAACCAATCTGTTTGTGTGTGTCTGTGTGTGTGTGTCTGTGTGTGTGTGTCTGTGCATACTACAGTCTTATCGTGCTGGGGAGTCGAGTGCTATGAAATGCTGAGCTAAAACGTCTTTGTGCTTCTGGCCAACACCCCAGCGATGTTTCACTAAAGAAATACGGCCCTCCACAGGTGACAAAGTCCAACGTCCACAAAACCCAACGTGTCAATGTAACTGATCCCAACGGCCACTGTGAGGCCTTGGCAGTGGGATATTAATGTATCTGTCTGTCTGTGTGTGTCTGTCTGTGTGTGTGTGTGCATTACTTTCACCTTACAGGCCATTAATAGCTCATAAAATCACCCTCTTCCATTGACGTCATGGCATACAGAAAACAAATAATTTATATATTTTGTGGGCTACTGTACATGATTGCTTTAATTTCGAACAAATTCGAACAGTTTTAAAACAGCACTGATATTTCGCATGGCAAAAGTTGGGAGGTCCAAACTAACAATTATAAAAAGTGGGTGGGACTCGTCGCCCATGTATACATTTATGTAAGTATGTATGTATCAACGCCCATGTATACATGTATGTATGTATCAACGCCCATGTATACATGTATGTATGTAAGCAGCTCTGTAAAGAGGTCCCTAAATGAGACTGCTCCCTGCTGTAGCACTGACAGCGTATCTATCAGATTCCCCTGCCCACACCCCTGAGCCCCTCTCCACGCAGACACCTGATGGGCCTCAGCTGCTCTGGACCCCTGGGGGTTCTGTCTGCACCCCTGGCTGGATGCGGGGGGTTCCAGCTGTACCAGGCCATTACACCCTCAAAGCCCATCCCAGCCCATCAGACACCCCCACTCACTCTCCATGCTTTGGAAACAGATTCAATAGAACCCAAAGCATGTGTTGGACTGCTGCCTGCTGTCGAGCCTCTGGACACATGGGCAGTTTTGAAAGATGAGCGGAGAGGAGAGGAGAGGAAGAGTAAAGAGAAGAGGATAAGATGAAAGAAGAGGAGAGAAGATTTAACCCTTAAAGGAGTACCGTCACACCGGTGTGATGGGAATGTTGAGAAATGAACGTTCTAAAGAATATCTGGGTTCATTGAATTCAACATAGAATTTTAGAACCTTCAATTGTTGCGGAACTTAAAACGTTCAAAAACCTACACCTTTAAGGGTTAAGAGTGGAGAGGAAAGCAGGTAAGAGAAGTTAAGATGATACGACATGATATGAGAGGAGAGCAGAGGAGACGAGATGACACGAGAGGAGGAGTCCAGATGAAATCAGAGGGAGGAGGAAAGAAAGTCAGGATGAGATGAGAGGAGAGAGGACAAGAGAGGAGTGAGGAGGAGAGAAGTAAGGGAAAAAGAGGGGGAGACTAGCCGGAGGGAGAGAGGAGAGGATGGAGGCATGACTGGCATTGCTGTAACTCTACCCCTGCTGCGGAGTGCAGGCAGGAGAGAGCACAGCAGGTGAGCTATGCCCACTCCCTGTGTGCTGGCATCTGAATGGGCACAACGCCGGGTAAACCTAGACGCTGGAACAGACGCCATGCACTCCAGAGAGGCAGACAAACACACACACACACACCACCTGAACAGGTCAGCTGAAGGGTCAACCATGGTGACAGCTGCAATTCAGTGAGATGGAAACACCCATCCACAACCACATCATCATAATCACCATCATCATCATCATCATCATACAGTGTCACTGCACTGCCTACTTAAAAGACCTACACAACACTTTGCGTGTCTCCAGAGTCTAGACTGAGGACTCTTTTCCAATTTAAACATCTTTCTACACACAGAGAGAAAGTGAGGGAAAGAGTGTGTGAGAGAGAGGGATGAAACCCGCATTGACCTTATTTGCGCAGTCGTGTGGCCCGACGACACAGAGGGCCTACTGAGAGAGACAGCAAAAGGCAGCGATGCGGCCGCACAGCCGACTGGGAATCTTTACATAGACCTGTCTGTCAGCAGGGGATTAGGCTTCCTCACTCCACGGCCCCAAAAACCTTCCCCAGCCCGGCCCGCACGGCCCCCCCGACTCTCCAGTTACACGCCGCATAATGCCCAGACGCGCTCCAACGCACTCCTCCACCCAGATGCCCCCCCCACCCCTCCACACATCTTCTCAGACAGCAGCCAGAGGTGATAGATTGTCCCTGTCAAACGATAAAAACTCTGGAAGCTGCTGACCAGCACAGATTTGTAATAGCCACGTAGGCCGAATGCTAAGCGTTAGCGAGTGTGCGGGATTGGGGGGGTCTGCACATACACCAACACACACACTACTGGTGCCATCCCAGCTATGCTCCGTGCTTCAGTGTTGGCGGTGTAGAGTTAAGTGCCGCCCTTGAGCACCATTCTGGAACATTCTTAATCATCACTCACTCCTGGTGCGGATTAGACTGATGGTGCGGGGACATAGTGTCGGCCTGGCGGCGGTAGAAGTGGTCCATGGGGGAAGGCCGGCCCGTGGCTGGAACGGCTCCAGAATGCTCTCAGGCCTCTGGTGGAAGCCTATAAAAACCTCCATCAGCCATCTCAAACATCGGACGATAATCTGCCTGGTTCGGGCTCCATTAAATGGCTATGTTCAACACATTGCAAATGGTGTCAGCTTATCCTTAATATTGCCACGCAGCTCACTGTCGAGTGCCGGGTTTAGTTGGGGTAGCGTGCGCGCGAGTGCGTGTGAGAAAGAGAGAGACTGAGGCCAAGGCCGGCCTGATACTTACAGCCTTTTGCTGACTGCGCTACTGTGGTCAGCTCTGCTCTGAGTTAACATATCTGTAGAGATTATTTAAAATCCCAAGCCCCACTCCAATGGCATTGTCAGCTGTGGGAGGGCCAGGGGATATATTGTGATTGTGTTCCCGGTGTCACATCTCACAGGCATGTGCATGTGTACACACACACACACACACACACACACACACACACACACACACACACACACACACACACACACACACACACACACACCATGGGAGGGATATAGGGAGTCTGGATTCGGCCGAGAACAAGCAAACACACTGGGACAGCAATAACACGGGCAGCTGTTCCCTAAACAAGTTAATTTAGCATCCTGTTTACGAGGGCAGTGAAACCGTAGTCCAGCTCTCTCCCTGTCTGGGGCGGCCATAATGAAATACTGGAGGAGGGTGAAGGTGAGGTCAGTCTCTCGGAGAGGGGCCCCTCGACCACTGCCACTCCTCCAGGATCCACACACCCCCTTTCCACCCCCCACCCTAAGCCTAACCTGAGGGCCTCGTACTGGGCACCCTGCGAGGAGAATGTGCTCAGAGCGCATTAGAAACCGCAGGTACCCGCTTATCCGAGCTGCTGTTTAGCAACCAGGGGATGGCATTGCCATGGAGACAGGCCTCTGCCCACCCCAGTCCACGTGGCTTAAGTGGATGACAGGAGTGTTGAGAATGTGTGTGTGTGTGTGTGTGAGTGTTTTGAAGGTGTTTTTTAGTAACTGAAAGTTAGGCATTAACATGCACAAAGGTAAGCTAAAGACATAAACATTCCACTTTCTACCAATTTAACTGTACTTTTTCTAAAGACCATGGGGGTTCAGTATGGCATTATTACAGTCCTGTTTTTTGGCTGTGATAATTGCACCACTCTCTTTCTGACAAACAGACAGACACAGACACAGACACAGACACACACACACAGCTCATTCCCAGACACAGTTGTGCTGTGTTTCAGCACCTGTCACTAGTCAAGAGGAGTCGGGTTCAGACGCCAGCCAGCCCCAGCAATGGAACAGTGTCCAGTGTGTGTGTGTGTGTGTGTGTGTGTATATGTGTTAGTGAGTTGGGTGGTGCAATCCAAACAGACAGACAGCAAGCATACGGCCTTGTGCCCGCCCCCCCGCCACCAGGCCCCCACCAAGTCACATAATACACCCTCTACACGGCAGACAAATGTATTTTTCCACACGTACAGGCAGATGTGTGTGTGTGTACGTGTGTGTGTGTGTGTGTGTGTGTGTGTGTGTGTGTGTGTTCAACAGGCAGAGCTTGCATGAAGTAGTTCATCACTCGGGCATTTTTCCTGCTGGGCGTTTTAGACGGGGCTTTCCCCTCGGTGCGTGTTTGCATGGCGAGAATATCCAAGAGCATAATATCAGATACCAGTGGAACGGAGTGGGTGTATTTATGTGTGTGTGTGTGTGTGTGTGTGTGTGTGTGTGTTCTTCTCACAATGCTTCTCAGAACTCGAAATGGATACGTTTAGATACAATACAGTTCACCAATTGTTCATTCACGTCAACTCCAGTGTGACAATTTTTGACATATGTACTTCATAAAAAAAAAAAAAAAAAAAAAAAAACACATCTTCTGCTGAAGGCATGGACCTGCAACAGAAGACCTATAAAGCCTCTGCGAGGCTCAACTGAGGTGCTGTACTGAATAACATGGGCACGGACACAGCAAATGCAACTACTGACCTGGAAGCCCATCATCCCAAGGAATCATGGGAGCTTCAAACCCCACAGGTAAGCCCCTGACCTTTGACTTTAAGGCCATCTTCTGGTATTCCAGGTTAGGTAGGGTACACCTGGGTTTGTGCTAGGGTGAGTCTTCTGCAGGTGGTGTCGGTGTCTAAGATGTGTATTTGCTTTGCTTCGATGAGGACAACAGTATGCAAATCTATGACACCAGCTGAGGCGTCAGACAGGGAGACAGAGACAGGTGTTTCTGGGTTAGAAAAGTCACAAACAGCTGCAATGTTCCAAAGTGTGGAACATATGCTTTAAAAGAGATCAAAGATAAGGTGAACCAGCTACCTTCCCTCTCACCCGCAGTCTTTCCCTACTCCCCTCTCTCTGGTGAAGCTTTCCCACTACATTGCTGCTGCAGTGCTGAGTATGGTCACTAGAGGGTTAAGAAGATCAACGGGAGCAGAGGCGCTGCTGGAGTTATTTTCAGCACTTTACTTACAGGCAGCAACAGTTGACACGGGCCAACCACGGACAGGGGCCTGGGGTGAGGTTTTGTGGGGGGGTTGGGATGGGGTAGGGGTGTTTTTTTTTCTGAGGGAGGGGCTAGCCAGCGGCAGGACGGCCCCTCCCTCGCACACTTACGTGGAACTCGGTGGTGTTGAGGATGTGGCGACCGTCGGGGCTCCAGCGCGAGGACAGCAGACCGATAGAGCCCTCGTCAATCTTACAGTGCCAGTCCGGCTGCTCCAGAGACCACACCTGAGCACGGCGAACGAGAAGAGGCGCTTCGTCAGAGAAAGCAACACACACCTGCTGGACTCTGTGTTACTGTGTGTGTGTGTGTGTGTGTGTGTGTGTGTGTGAGAGAGAGAGAAAGAGGCTGAGTGTGCTGGTCTAAAACCCTAAGCCATTCTCATCCTCCTGCCACACTATGAAAGACTGGCGATGGCTTCCACTGCAGCGGTAAGCTACTCCTTAGCTTCACTTTGCGACTGCCTGACTCACTGTTGAATGTTTCCCTCATTTATGTACCAGAGCATAACATTGTACAATTGTACACCAAAACAAATTATTTTTAGGAATCTAAAAAATCTAAACATTGATTTTCTAAAATCTAAACATAGGCATTATATACATGGAAACTGGCCTAGGACTTACCAAAAAGAATCTGGGAAAATCTGACAGGTTGATGCCAACAGTAACACCCTCTACTACACCATATCATACCCCATTCCTCTACACCTGCTGTTCTTATTTGTTGGGAAACAGAACCTCTGAACTTGAGTATTGGTGCTTTGAACCCCAACAGTATCTCACTACTGGTGGTCTTACTTAAGAGTTAGATGTGAGGTGGTCGAGGATGTGACAGAGCTGAGCATACCTGGACGAGTCCTCGCTTGTACATGGCACAGAGGATGAAGAGGGAGTCGGAGGACCACTCCATGTGAACCACCTGGTCTAGGCAGGTGTACAGCTGCAGGATCTGTAGGGTGTTGACGTCCCTGATGACCAGTCGATACTGCACGCAGGTCGCCTGTGCGTATGGCAACGTCACGGGGAGCAAGTGAGAAGCGGCAAGATGATAAGGACATTATGACTTCTCAAAATACGCTTTTTAAGGCGACTTAACCACAAATGCAGAACGAGGAGGTATTCTTACCAAGTATTTGCCATCGGGAGAGACGCGGCATAGTTGGTTGGTCTGCTTGAACACCTCCGAGAAATTCATGGTCGAAAAGCTCACCAGGCTAAAGACACACATTTGATTATCAATACTGTTATTCTGTAATGCGAGTTAACTTCATTCACCTTTCAGTATTTTCTACGAAATCACCACTATGGTTTCGGCTTGGTAAAGGAATTGTGAACTGGGTAACCAAGAAGACATCTTAAACAAATCCTGAAAATTGCATACAGCATTGCAATTATGAACGCTAGATGGGGCGGTGTATCTCTGTGTAGTGGTGGTCGTTAACGTATGGTGGCTGCTACAGTGTCAACACTGAGTCAAACTAATGCAAGTTTGCTGCAAGACTCGAACTTAACTAACGTGATTACCTCAGCCATGAGCTACATGGACTTTACCTTAAGAGCTAATGTAAAACACTACGTAAGATGACCAGCTCTCTAGGTAACTAGCCAACGTTAAGGTTAGTTGGTGAAGTTCAATACGATTAGCAAACGATCGAGCTACGTTTGATAATATGCTAATGTTGTGTCCCATTCGATTCCTAGCAACGTCGAGCAACATGAGTTAGCTAAAGGTACGTTTAACTAGGAACAATTTCCATGATCAGTCTTGAGCCTTTATGGACTGTACGATTTTAAATCCAAAGTAGTTGCAGATAAACGCTCGCAAGCTGACCGAAATTGAGAGAGAACACGACCAGCCACTACGAAGTGGCCATTGAAAGCTAAGTTAGCTTGATAGCTCTATCGTTGACAGCAGCAGTGACGGCCGGCCAGTGTTACCACATAAAGTTTCATCTCTCGCACGTTAACCAGAAACAACAAAACTCTTTTTGACGACTCAGTGATCCACATAAAACAGAATTCAATGGAAACCCACCCGGTGTTATGAGGATTTCTTACACAGGTTAGATCATCAGGAGGCAAATTGAACGGATTCGAAACATCCAGGGATAGAACTACTTTCTTAGGAAGCGAGGTAGCTGTGCTACGTGACTGATTGGTGGTCTTTCGTCCAATCAGAGGCCTCGACTCTTAACCATCGCTAAACCATGATTTTTGTGGATAGGTAGGCTATAGAAAATATACCAATCGTAGAATAAAAAAACAACAACATATGAACAAGGATTGAAATTAACATTCCATGTACCACCATTCCATGCACCAACATGCTCTTGGCTCATCTTAAGTCCTTGACATCTGTTACATCTGGTTAATGATAGCCTTGTTCTGTGAAAGGTTTGGTAAAATGACTCGTCTCCCTCATCATGGACTAAACTGACTATTCCAGACATTGCACTATTTTTGCATTATCTGTGAGGTTAATGCATACCTTGTCTAATTTTATTTAACATTTTTTGTCTCATCACAGCATATCTAGCCTACCCCCTAGTGAGTCGATACAATGTTTCCCGCTCCTGTGCGCTCAAACGGCGGCTAACGCCTCCTCCTGTCACCCCTAATTCCCACAACCCACCCCTCCGGCTCTGCACAATCTCATAGTCAAAAACCTATTTTCCTTAAGCTGCATTATCAGAAAATTCAGACAGCTTACGACAACTTATTTTTCCTTCATACGTTTTCATTTGTGTTTTTCGTGAAATTGTTGCCTATTAGGTTACTTTATGACAGCTTGGTCCTATGGCTTGATCAGGATTTCTTGCTTAACTTTCGCTTCCAAATGTCGAGTATAGCGTAGGATGATCTAATGTTTGGATATCATTTCTGACCTGCTGATTACTCTTGGATATATTGGCTGGGGGAAATATTAAGATACAACTGAATTCTGGTAGGTAAATATGGCATGTCTTGATTGTGTTCGACTGACTTCACGTCGATTTGACAACTCAACTGATTGATTCTCTGCATAGGCTACCTTCTCTGGTAGACTTTATTTAACATTGTTAATGTACTTGTTAGGCTACCTGCTTGAAGATAGGCTAGTAGCCTACGGTTAGTGTAGCCTGAGTAAAATAACAGTTAGGGTAACTGATAATAAGCAGCATTGTATCTTAACAATATCTTTGCAGATTAACAATCTTAACTTTGTCCTCATTGTCGCTCAAATGTCATTCTCCAGTAATAGCCTTCTTAAATGAGATTGGCTTGTCGTTCCACTCGCTGTCGTGAAATGTCAGTATTTCCCAAGCAGTCGCTTAATTAATAGGTTTAGAATTCTTAAATCAGGCCCGTTTAATATAATGAAACAGACTACAATGTGAATAGCTGACATCCTTTAAGATGTTTTTGTTTGTGTGTAAAAAAAAAAATCAATTTGTTTTTAAACTGGACAAAGTTCAGCGCGATATGAATTCTTCAGTGGTCCCCTACTTGCCCAAAGCGATAAGAGGGAAACATGAAAAATTGCATTAACTGCTTAACTGCATTAGCCTAGGCCTACAATAGCATTTAAATAGGCTAAGCATAGCTTTATTTGAAATGTATTATTATTATTAGTAGTATTATTATTATGATTATTATTAGTGTAGGCTATTGTTAGTCATTGGCGCCTGTTTGTTGCGCTGTGATAGCCTATAGCCTACCGGTCAATGCCATTTTTTGGGCCAAATTTCAGAATCAACACATTTAATATGTCTATAAAATAATAAAATGGATCGAATATTGTAGTTTATTTTTGGAATATGAAAATCGACTTGGCCTGTTTTCTGAAAGATTCATCAAAGCATGCGGCTGTGCGCACATCATTAGTCCTCTGATGGCAGTAGGCTATGTTTAATTCTTACGGGACAATAATGCCTAACGGGACGAACCACTGACACCGCCGTTGCTAAGGATGCATAATTTTCCAAGACATGAACATTTTCCAAGACATGAACATTATTGATAGGAAATATAAATTCATAAAGCTGTGCGAGAATATAGGTGGTCACAGTGAATTATGTTTCCTCCTGATGAAGTTTTGTTTCTCATCAGAAGAAATATTCTTCTTCTGAACCTTGAGTAAGGGATGCCTGACTGACCATGACTGACACAGTGTTTTATAGGCTACTTGTTTGGCCTACAGCAAGCAAACAACCAAAAATACTTCATTCTTATATTGCCTACAACACTCTAGGCTTGAATTCAATTCACTGTTTTCAATCCCCAGTTGCCCTTTTAATTGTGCTGGTACAATGTTCTCATGGTGGTGGGCCCTAGTTGTCACGGGAATATATCAGTCTAATTTATCCACAGGTCGTCTCTGGAAGATCCACATGGACGAAATACTGGCGCCTTACACATCAAGCATTTTTACCAGGCATATAGAATTTTGTATCACAGGATGTAAACAGCATTGTTATTAAAAACAAGATGTAGGCTAGGCCTAGGTATTGTGCGCAGGCCTTGTCAAATAGTGTTGTGACGACGGGCATAATTACGAGTTTACACAGCATTTGAAAAATCCAAATATAACTATGTACCATCTCTGAGTTGCAGGTCATTATACATTTATTTTTAAAACTTGCGCCACATTGCATCTAGAGTGTCCTCTGGAGCCCAAACCTTTGCCACAGTTTTCAAAGCGACGGTGTCGTTGCTGAGGAGATCTGAAAGCGTAAATACACCTCATACACCTCTCCCAGGGGCGTACAACCACCACAGCAGTTTGAGAAGAGTAACTTTTTGTGAAAACCGATAGACATTTCTTATCCACCGGAAACGCTAGATTAAAATAACGCACTATATATAGATCTAGTTATTTAATAATCAGTATTTTGTTCATTTTGGCATAGGAAGTCAGTTTTTCCTCCGACGCTATGGACAAGCTCTCTCCAACGACGGGCTTCAATAAAACCTGTTGCCTGGGCTAAAACAAAGAATGATTCATTTTTGTAGTTTATCAGTATTCATCAACTTCTGCAAGAGACGTCCAGTCAACTTCAAAGGGTAGGCAAAGTTGTAGGTAAATGAAAAGGTGATTTTAAAGTGCCATAATTGCTAATAAAACAAATGTTTGTTCAACCCGTCTGATTTAATAAGATTGACACAAATAATGTAGCATTGTGAAATATGTGCAAGATAAAGAACAGTTTCCTTATTGTGGAAATGCTCACATTCAAATTGAAATGCTCAGTTTGTTTTTGTTTTTATCAGGCTTCTCTGTTGATAGCGCATAGTCTTCATAGCAACAGAGCAACAGTAGCTACGTTTTATGTGCGCACTTGTTTATTGCAAATCATGTTTGTTTTGGAGCGATTACACATTATCTATAAGCTTACATGTAAAATAGCTTCAGTTTCAATTTCTGACAGCAATTGCTCACAGCAATGCAACGCAACGCAACGGAAGGACTTTTTTCCACCTGCATTCCAGGTTCTGTCAGTCCCTGCGCAATAGGGGGAGTGCTTATTTAAATAGACATGCTCCTTAGAGATCTGGTGTTGGTCTGTCATGGAAAATACATGACTGAGTAGCTGACAAACTAACCATTCACTTGAAACAGATCAGCATTAGAGTGTTTTCGTATGTAAAGGCATTATCCATTTACACTGTCTGGCACACTTAACTTCCGTCCTTACGCGGTGTATGTGTGTGTGCGCGCGCGTGCTCATACTGTATACTGTGCATGCGTGTATCTGTATGGGAATAATGAGCTGAGTGACTGTGTGTCTGTGTGTGGCACCTGCCGTGATATTCTTGTCCTGCATTAGGACAGAGTTCTCCTTTGATCCAGACTGTTCAGTGAGCCTCGGAAGGGCTGTCTAGCCCAGCATGCACCTTTAGGCTGCGCAGGTCTCTGGGGAAGGACGAGGCAGGTTAGGGCTTGCACTTGCAGCATCTCTGGGGCTGATCATTGAATCTCTGCCTGATTAAACCAGCAGAGTAGCTTGCTGCTAGGATGCTAGGAGCTGACCTCCTCAAAAACTTGCCTGTTACACCTGACACAGTGTTACATGATGAAGCCATTCTTCATGCTTTTTACTGCTTTTCCCCATTCAAAAATTAGTGGATCTGATCCAAACAGTCTCTCAGTCCTCAGTCTGCTCTGACATGACTGAGGAGTATGAGAGGGTTAGTATGATTCTTGCATCTTGCACCATGGTTTGATCAGGTATATTGTATTAGTTGTGATGTATTTTGTGTCAGCTGGCTGAGCTGACCCTGGTGAATGAGGCATTGGACTTGTAGATGTGTGGTATAATTTTTATATAGGTTTCTTATTGAATGGAATGTTTTAGTATAACCTCCATATATGTAGTGAAATCTGGTTACCATCCTCTGACTTAGGTATGTTTCATCTGTGTCATCTGTAGGAATGTAAGCCATCTGATGCACCAGTTGTCTTGGAGTAATTTTGATCACAGATGCATTAAACATGATTCTCCACTTTTCACAATCCCTTCCCTGCTATAATACTTTCAGTAGAAATGTTTGGGTTGGTCGGGTTTGTATCTAAATGTTTTGGGGTCTATGACAACTTGAATAACCTGATGTGTGTGTGTGTGTGTGTGTGTGCATGTGTGTGTCTGTGTGTGTGTGTGTGTGTGCGTGTGTGTGTCTGTGTGTGTGTTTCAGAGTGATCTGCCCACCGGTGGATTGCCCCTCTTCTAAGATGTCCCAGTCTGCCACTGCTGATGACGGGACCACCTTTGAGCACCTGTGGAGCAGCCTGTAAGTGCCCACCCTGTCTCCACGACAACAACTACATTTAGCAAATCTGATAAAAGTGACAAGTCACACATGTCAGATATAGTCATAAGTAGTTTACTATTGTGATGCCTACATCTAAACATTTTCCAAGACATGAACATTATTGATAGGAAATATAAATTCATAAAGCTGTGCGAGAATATAGGTGGTCACAGTGAATTATGTTTCCTCCTGATGAAGTTTTGTTTCTCATCAGAAGAAATATTCTTCTTCTGAACCTTGAGTAAGGGATGCCTGACTGACCATGACTGACACAGTGTTTTATAGGCTACTTGTTTGGCCTACAGCAAGCAAACAACCAAAAATACTTCATTCTTATATTGCCTACAACACTCTAGGCTTGAATTCAATTCACTGTTTTCAATCCCCAGTTGCCCTTTTAATTGTGCTGGTACAATGTTCTCATGGTGGTGGGCCCTAGTTGTCACGGGAATATATCAGTCTAATTTATCCACAGGTCGTCTCTGGAAGATCCACATGGACGAAATACTGGCGCCTTACACATCAAGCATTTTTACCAGGCATATAGAATTTTGTATCACAGGATGTAAACAGCATTGTTATTAAAAACAAGATGTAGGCTAGGCCTAGGTATTGTGCGCAGGCCTTGTCAAATAGTGTTGTGACGACGGGCATAATTACGAGTTTACACATAAAAGTGACAAGTCACACATGTCAGATATAGTCATAAGTAGTTTACTATTGTGATGCCTATATCTAAACATACCCCCACCCCCAATCCCCAGGGAGCCAGACAGCACATACTATGAGATGCCCCCAAGCGGTCACCCTAGTGGTCACCACGGGGACAGGGGCACCCCTTCCAACATGCCCGGAAACAGGGCAGAAGTCTGCATGGACGTGTACCACATGAGAGACATGAATGACAACGTCATGGTAAGAGTGCGCTGGGGGGAGTGCGCTGGGTTTTGGGGGGCATCACATATGTCAGCAGGTATGTGTACACATATGTATGTATGTATCAATACATAGGACAATCCACATGAAATGAGACAATTTTATGGTTATGGTTATGGTTATGGTTGCAGATTTGGCACGCCTTGACGCCTTTGTCCAAAGCGACACAAAAATACAGAACAACATAATATTTAAAATTGAACAGGGAACAGATTAGAATGTTGGTCAAATATAATAAGGAGAATAGTAATAATAAACAACAATATAAATTCAATCAATAGCCTAATAAATTAAGCAATGAAAATGAGGGGAAAAGCAATAATAAAACAATAATGTCCATTCAATCAGTTTGGTCAATTTTGGAAAACATTCCTGCTCAACTCCCTCACATTAGTTTTATTCACTGATATTGTGTGCTTCTATATCTCAAAGGAAGGTCTGCAAAGTTATGCCACCAAAATCTGATTATTTTTACTTTACAGTACACATTCCTACCCCAATTTCAGAAAACTGTCCCTAATGTCTCCCCCAATATAAAGCATACAAAGAATAATTGTTATGCCTGTCACTCATCACTGCTCACCTCTAAATTAAGCTCTAAATTAAAGTAAGTAAAACTTTGCAGACCTGCCCTTGATATGTAAAGGCACACAATATCAATGGCTAAAGAAAATGTAAGGAGATTGAGCGGGAGACACCGATTGAATTCACATGGAATAACAAGTACAGTCCTGCACTGGCATGCATTTGCAATTGTGTAAAAAAGTGTGACCATAAATTGTTGTGTATTGTTGTAGTCCTTGTTAGGTATCTTGAAGACCACTCTCAATTGCTTTAGACAACTAGTCTACCCGTCCAATGCAGATCTCTGGTTGCAATTAAAGGCATCAAATTTAATACTTAAGTGTTCCTTAAATATTTTGCCCCATGCCCCCATTCATTCATTTTTCCCTTCACTCATTCGTCCATTAATTTAATCTGTTGTTCAGTCAGTCAGTTGTGGAGTGATGTAGAGGATGATGGCCCTCCACTCCCTTGTGGCTCTGAGCATCCTCCTCCTGTTTGGGAATTCCCTCCAGACGACTCCATCTTCCCTCCACGACTCCCTATCCGCTGGTCTTTTCCCTCTTTTCCATGTGCGTTTTCCCTCTTCCTGGGGTCTTTTCCCTCTCTCTGTGGCGCGGTCTGCAGTCGGCAGTCTGCTGTGGGATTTGGTGGGAGGGGTGACACCTTAATTAGAGAACAACCCCACAGGCCCTGGCAAGGTGACACCTGCGGCCTACCCATCTGGGAGAGGAGAGTGAGAGAGAGGGGAGGGGAGGGGGGCAGAACATGAGAGAGGGAGAGAGGCAGAGTAGAATATAGGGGTCTATAATGTACACAAAGGGTCATGTACAAAAGGTAGCAAATGTGTCAACTTCATTTATTTCAAGTCATACAAGATTTTGTTTTTGGTTCAGAAAATGAATGAACTGTATATAAAGTATTAAGGTTTATGGCTCAATTGATGAACATGTCAACATTGATGAATTGTATATTTCTGGATGATGGTCATGCAACAGAGCTATAGAAGTTTCAGGTAATTCTGACATACATGCGTCTGACCTAGTGAAAAAATAGGGGGAAACAGTTCTTTGTTGAGAAATTTTTACAAATAGATCAATTAATTGTAACAAACAAACAAATTGCACATTTTCAATTTAAAATTATGTTTAACAGTATTCCAGTGTAGTTCTAAAATTACTTTAGAAGTATGCCTATTTATTGTATTGTGGAAATAAAATCACAAAAGCCAAATTCAAAAGAAATCCATTTATGAAATATCATTATGTTTGATGAGGTTACATGTATCTGTTCACTTCATTTGGCATGAAATAGCATAGAGAAGGTTAATTACAACCCCATATCAGAAAAAGTAAATAAACACAGAATGTGATAATCTGTAAATCTCGTAAACCTATATTTAGCTGCAAAAAGGACATAAACAGCATATAAAATGTAAAAATTTGAAAATGACAAATTTGACTATTTCATGGGAAATATGTTCATTTTGAATTTCATGGCAGCAACACGTCTCAAAAAAATTGGGATGGGGACAACAAAATGCAGGAAAAGCAGTAAAGACAACAAAAGGAGAAACATTTCACAACTAATTGGGTTAACTGGCATCGTGATTGGGTATAAAAAGAGCATCCCAGAGAGTCTCAGAAGTAAATATGTGAAGGTATTCATCACTCTGTATAAAACTGTGTGGGTAAAAGATGAAACAATATAAGAAAATTATTCTTGACATGAAATTGTGAATACGTTGAGGATTTCATCATCTACAGTACATGATATCATTAAAATATTCAGAGAATCCAGGGAAACCTTTGAAAACAAGAGAAGCTGAAAAACAATATTGGATGGCTGTGGTGTTTTGGACCTCAGATGACACTGCATTAAAACCAGACCTGTTTCTAAAAATAAAATCATTGTATGGACTCAGGAAAACCTCCGACAACCATTGTCTATAAGCACAGTTTGATGCTCCATTAACAAATGCTAGTATAAACCATGTAAATAAGAAATTATTTTTAGACACAGAAATGCCACAAAAGCTCATTTAAGACGGACTGAGGTAAAGTGGAAAAAGGTCCTGTGGTTAGACCAATCAAAATGTGTAATTCTTTATGGAAATTATGGACTCTGTGCTAAAGAGGAGAGGGACTAACCAAATTGTTATAGTGTCCAGTTCAAAATCCAGTATCTACTGTATAATGGTATGATGATACACTGGGGCAATTCCACACAAAACTGTCACGTCCATAACGGCAACACAATGCCATGGTATGATGTGAATGAAGATTACTTGAAATTTGAGCATTCACTCTTCTTGGTTGTAGAACTTACATGAAAAACTTTTCACATAATCATTTGCATCATACAAATACCATGGCATTTAGTTGCCGTTTTGCATGGAATTGGCCACTGCCATCCAGATGACCTCTTGTTCAGGGAAGACCTTGATATATTCAAGGCTTGAATTTATCAGGAAAACAATGCCAAAAAGAATTCTGCACATACAGTATTTAAAGAAGCTGAAATGGCCTGTGTGCAGTCCAGACCTGTCAATTGGATGCATCATGGAATGAAAAACATGATTAAAGGAGAATTTCCGGTGATTTTTCACATTGATCTCGAGGTCACTGAGTACTGTCGGCATAAAAAAAATGAAAACAATTGGTTCTAGCTAGCTCAAGATGCTGCAGCCAACAGCTAGAGCTACCAGGCAGCTACAGTGCTACACTCTGGGGGCATGAGCATGTCTCATGAACATGAGCATATGTGAAAAATCGCTGGAATTCTCCTTTAAGAAAACCCCACACTGTTGAGTCGCTGAAATCGTATATCGGGCAAGAATGGGACAACATTTAATTCTCAAAACTCTAGCAACTGGTCTCAGTTCCTAAACATTTACAGAATGTTCTTAAATGAAGAGGTGAAGCAGCACATTGGTAAACATGCCCATTGAGATGTGTTGCTGCATTACATTTAAAATTAACATATATTTCCCTTGAAATAGTCAGATTTGTCATTTTCAACATTTGATATGTTGTCTATGTCCTTATTGCAGCTAAAAATGGGTTTATGAGATTTGTAGATTATTACATTCTGTTTTTATTTGCATTTTACACAACGTCCCAAATTCTTCTTCAACTTCACCCTGTTCAGGTGGGAAGGATGAAGTTCAGGTAAGGTGAGGTGAAGTTCAGGTGCGGCACAGGAACAATGTTGTGGTGACCTCCTGTCAGATCCCCCCAGGACATTAACTATTCTTAGTTGGCTTGTGAAAGCAGTCATATCCCATCACATTGCAACTCTCCAAATGGATTTTGTCATGTAACACAGAAAGCTGATGTTCCCACATCCAAGTCAATTCTTCCTGAGCAAAGGTGTAAGTGGAAATCAATTCTCATCTTGTCCCTCCGCTCGGCATGCTGGGAAGGGTCCGGCCTGTCGTTTGGGCAAGTCTGGGCCTGCCGGCCGGGTTAATGAATAGTCATGAGGGGCTGGGGGAGGGGGGCGGAGCCTATTTTGTTGTTAGCTGCAGTGGTGGTGGCGGCAGCGGTGGTGTTGAGGGCCGAGGGTGGTGGAAGTTAAAGTGAGCATTCCCTCATCCCACCCCAGCCACAGCACCAGGCACCAGTCAGCCAGTTAGTTGCCACTTGGTCCACGCGGGCACTTAGAGGGGCCACCCCACCACAGAGGGGTCCTGAGCTCACCTGAGCGACAACAGGGTCACATGACGTGTGTGGTGGTGGGAGGGCAGGTGGTGGCTCTGTCCGTGGAGGTGGGCCTGTAACGATGCTCTACATCACTGCTCCAGTGAGACGCCTCAGTACGGTAGGACACAGCACACACTTGAACTTTATTTCATGGATTCTTATGATGTATTTTGCAGTAGCTGTCGGAAAAGAAGTTTAAAATGTTAAGATGTTTAAAACTTAGAGATAGTCTGTACTGGTTTGAATGGATGTGATTATTTTTCATTGAGTCCATTTCACTGGTAGTAGTCTCTTGAGTTTTGCTGTCTTAAAAATCAAAATGTTATTGTAGAAGAGGGAAAGAAGTGTTTGGATTTGCAAACTTTTCATTTGCAAATTTAGATTCATTCATGTGTTATGCAATTATCATTTATCAAATGCAGATACATTATAATTTATCACATATATTTGTTGTTAATACCTGGTTAAATGACCAGAGAAGTCTCCCAAACTAGTATGAACACTTGAAGGTTGCATTTAATATTTCTGTAACAGTATATTTCTGTAGGCTTTTTCATGTAGTCGATGTTGTGCTGACAGAATAATGCAACAGGTGCCTCTTCTCAGACATGTCTTACCAGACTTGGCCAGAAGAGGGCGATGTTTTGTCACACTTCTGGGGTCTCTGCTCAGTGCCTCTCAACCATCACCTCTGTGGCTAACTAAAGTCCACCTGTTGATGCTCTGAGCTGCTTAGCTTCTCTAATAGAAGTGTGTGTAGCTGGACTCAAGGCTCAGTCCTGACTTCAGCAAATCAGCCCATCATAGACATGGCCGTAGATGATCGCTCATGTGAAGTATAGGCTCAGGGACTTCATCCTAGAGGCTGGTTTTGTAGTTGGTCATTTTGTTTTGGCATTGGGCTATCATTCTGCTGGGTCCCTCATTTCTACTATTGATAAGCAAGGGGTGGGATGTACTGTATTGTGGTAGTTGATTTGGTGTGTGTGTGTGTGTGTGCGGGTGTATGGCTTGCCCGTGTACAGTATATGTGTGTCTCTTTATCTACCTTCAGCTATTTGGAAAAAAATACACTTATTAGTCACTTAACAAGCAGTACACAAACATGTGCAGATATGGATACACCTTCACACATACACACTAAAGCATTTGCACATTCAGTGGCTATGGTTGTGTTTCAACTTGTTGAAGTGCATTCTTTAGTATTCTAGAGAAAGAGAGAGAGAGAGAGAGAGAAAGAGAGAGAGGAAGAAAGAAGTAGAGTGGGTAAGAGAGAGAGAGAGAGATTCCCACAGTCTCTTAAGATCTTGTCCAAAATTTGGGATGGTAGAGCTGCTGGTTTTCCCCCACCTGGCTGCATGGAAAGCCCCTGATTTGAGGGAAAAAAAATTCTGAAAGGTGTGTGACGGTTTTTACATCTGTCTTTTGACTGACTTTTCCTCTGCCTGTGCCCGTGTCAGTGGACCGGCATAGAAGCATGGCTGTCTCATTCAGCTAGCCAGGGTCATGAGCAGGGGGTTTTGCTATAGAGGATCACTGAGGGGAAGTATGCTGAAACCAAAAGGTTGCTTTTATCTGTTTGTAAACTTGCCCAGGGTTAAGGTTAAGGTTAGAGTTTGCACACTTGCTACCATCGGCTGTCATAACCCTAAATCTGAGGATTCAAAGAGAATGATGGTTTAGTCTGGTTTAGTGTGGTAGGTTTGGTTGGTCTGCACACACACACACACACACACACACACACACAAACCAAACAAACACATACACATACACACACAGACACAGACACACACACACACACACACACACACACACACACACACACACACACACACACACACACACACACACACACACACACACACACTTGCATTCAGTCTCTCCCTCTTCTTTGTAAAAACAAACCTATAGCAAGTTTGAAACAGCTTTGGTCTCTTATTTCTACTAAATATCATTCTATGTTTATTTCTGTCATTCATTTACTAAAAGTTGAATTAAGGGTCCATTGATCATTTAGACATATTCTGTCTATCTTCATCTCTCAATGAAAGCATAATGTTTGTTGGCAGTCAGGTTAGGTATTGCAAAGAGCATAACAATTGTGTGATGGATTCTCATAGGGGTGCTTCAAACTGTTACTGTTACCTGTTTTTACTATTAGTGGGTCAGAGGCTGCCAAGTTCAAGATGACGTTTATGTTTTTCCTGGTCAGCAGAGAAAAGAGTTTATTTGATAATAGCCAGACTGACCATGTATGGGAATTGGGAACTGCCACTGTCTGACCTACACTGCCAGCTGACCTTTCATTCCTCTCTCTCTCTCTCTCTCTCTCCCTCTCTCTTTCTCTCTCTCTCACATACACACACACACACACACACACACACACACACACACACACACACACACACACACACACACAACACTCATACACACACATGTCTGTTGGCTCCTGTTGACTCAGGCCGGGTGTGTGATGTGAAGGCTCTCTATGTGCGTGTACACACTTGTGCCTGTGTTGTTGCTTCAGCCGGGACATGTCATAATTAGGCCAATGTGCGTTCCTCCACTCACTCTCTCCATCCCTCTATCGCCACTCTCTCACTCTCCTCCTCTCCGGCGTGGGGCTCACACCTTTGTCACGGACACAAGCACCTGGAGGAAGTTGGGAAGAGAGCAACAAAAGAGAAAGAGAGAGAGAAAGAGCGAGAGAAAGAGTGAGAGAGAAAGAGCGAGAGAGAAAGAGTGAGAGAGAAAGAGCGAGAGAGAAAGAGTGAGAGAGAAAGAGCGAGAGAGAAAGAGCGAGAGAGAAAGAGCGAGAGAGAAAGAGTGAGAGACTTGAGTTGTGAATGTGAGCACCACTGTAGAGAGCAGAGTAGACCTCGGGTGCCTGTCTAAAGTAAGGCTGGTGGGCTATGCTGCTAAAGTGCACAGATCAGTTCTGAAGAGAAAGAAAGTTCTTTGGATAATGTACTACGTGAAGAAAAAGGTAAATGTTTTTGTGTGTGTGTGTGTGTGTGTGTGTGTGTGTGTGTGTGTGTGTGTGTGTGTGTTTGTTGAATTATGTTTTGCATAATGCATGTTTTTGGGGGAGTTGACTTATAGGGACTGGCCAGTAGTTTGTTATGTTGGTCTAAACTGACAGAACCTAGTTGCACATAGTATAAGTGTTTCATAGGTGAGGAGAGATTATCATTCCTGCACTGCACATGTGTGAGAAGTTGCACTGAGGCTCGCACCTGTCCTGGAGCTGAGAGCAAACAGAAACTCTTCCTCAGATATACTGATGTACTATAATTTCAAAACATATGGAGCACTACTTGTTATTCAGTCTGTGTGTGTGTGTGTGTGTGTGTGTGTGTGTGTTCGTGTGTGTTCGTCTGTGTTTGTTTGCCTGTCGTCAACTATAGGGTTGGGTCATTCCAGTTCACCTTCTACGCATGTACTTATCTCCCTCTAGCTGTGTGTGTGTGTATGTGTCTGAGTGTGTCTAAGTGTATCTGTGTGTCTGTGGGGGTGTGTATGTGTGTTTGTGTGTCTGTATGTGTCTGTGCATTTGTGTGTATGTGTGTGGGTGGGGGGTTCATTTCCAATAGAAATAGTCTCAGGACCAGAGACTGTTCAGAGACAGACTGAACCCCTAAAGGTGAAAACTCCTCTTTTCCGTCTTCCCTCAGTGTGTGGGGCCTAATATGTCCAGATATGTGCGAGAGACACATGGCTGGATGGTTTGGGTTGTAGGGTGGACTTCAGGGTAGAGACCAGTTTTAGGGACAGAAGTGGAGGGAACTCATTGGTCCTCAAGTTTTTACGGCTGTGTTGAGGTTCTTTACAAAGATAATATAACAATTATTTTGACCAACACATCATTCTAAATTTGTTTTCTGCTGCAGTTCTAAAGTGTTCTATAAGTAGTGTACTTATTTAACTAATGTTTTTTCTTTCCTCTATTTTAATGCTGTCCAACTTTTGCGTGTGCTGCTTGTGATTTATGGTGGAGGTGGGGGAGGAGGATGGGTTCAGAGATGGAGGGGTACGGCAGGCAATTAGGCAGTGGACAGATAACGCCTGTGTTTTACAACTCTGCACCTGCCCCGGGGGTAACTGCTGAACACTCTACTGCCCCCCTCATCTCCCCCACTATTGGGGCTACTACTGCTACTTGCCCTTTAAATCCCACAGAAGCTGTAACCAGACCCACCCTTAGTGTGTGTGTGTGTGTGTTTGTGTGTTTGAATCTGTATATGTGTGTGTGTGTGTGTGTGTGTGTGTGTGTGTCTGCGCCTTACTAACTTACCACCCTCCCCCGTCAACCCCTGTGAAAAAAAAGAAAGGGAAAAAAAGGGAAAAAAGCAGAGCAGAGCAGAGCTCACCTTTACCTGACGTGCGCTGTGGTGTGTGTGTGTCAGTCCCAGTACAGCCTCCTGAGCAACAGCATGGAGTCGAGCCTGGGCGCGCCGCCACGCGCTTCCTCCACCAGCCCTTTCGGCTCCGACAACGCCTCCAGCGTGCCGACGCCATCGCCCTACGCCCAGCCCAACTCCACCTTCGAGGCGGCCTCACCGGCGCCCGCCATCCCATCCAACACCGACTACCCCGGGCCCCACGTCTTCCAGGTCACCTTTCAGCAGTCCAGCACGGCTAAGTCAGCCACGTGGACGGTGAGTCAAGCAGGCCGGCGCTGTGTGTATGTGTGTGTTTGGGGGTCGAGCGTGAGCGCTCTGGGGACTGCTGGAGATGTGTGTATGTTTACATGCGTGTGCACATGGGAGCCAGTGGTGATGGTGGACTGTCAGTGCTTGAGTGTACATCTGTCTGTGGGATCGGGAATGTATGTGTGTGTGTGGAAATGCAAGTGTGCATATATTTGACATTCTGTGTATCTGTCTGACCGTCCGTCCGTCGGGATTATGATTTAAGTATAAGTATATGTACTCTTTTGATCCCGTGAGGGAAATTTGGTCTCTGTTTGGTCTTTGGTCTCCAATCCGTGAATTAGTGAAACACACTCAGCACACAGTGAACACACAGTGAGGTGAAGTGCGCACACTAATCCCGGCGCAGTGAGCTGCCTGCATCAACAGCGGCGCTCGGGGAGCAGTGAGGGGTTAGGTGCCTTGCTCAAGGGCACTTCAGCCGTGCCTACAGGTCGGGGTTCGAACCGGCAACCCTCCGGTTACAAGTCCGAAGTGCTAACCAGTAGGCCACGGCTGCCCCCACTGCTGCTGCTTTAGTGTGTGTGCATATGATTTGGTGCATATGTGTGTTTGATATTGTGAATGTGTATATGTGTGTCTTATATGTGTGTCTGATATTGTGAATGTGTATATGTGTGTCTATGTGGTTGAATGTTTGTGTCTTTTCGGATGGTAGAGAGAGTAATTGCTATGGTCAGAGAGGTCATAGGTTAGGGTCAGAAAGGAGTTTTGTGTGTGTGTGTGTGTGTGTGTGTGTGTGTGTGTGTGTGTGTGTGTGTGTGTTTGTGTCAGGAAATTGGGAGGTGTGTGGAAAGAAGGGGGGTGATAGGAGAAGGGGCTGAATATCTGACAAGTTTGATGCATCCTCTCTCTCTCTCTCTCTCTCTCTCTCTCTCTCTCTCTCTCTCTCTCTCTCTCTCTCTCTCTCCTTTCCCTGCCCCATTCTCTCTTTCTGCTTTCTGTCTCTCCATTGAGCTATATGAGAGTGTTAAGTGTGTTTAACAAGCCAGCGATTAGTTTTTGCTGAAGGCTATTTAATATGAAGCCATTTGTGGGAAATCACTCATGAAGTGGAACCTATTCACTCTGTGAATGAGGCTGTCAACATCCCGCCACTAATAGTTTCCTGCATGTGTGTGTGTGTGTGTGCATGTGCATGAGTGTGTGTATTTAACGCCTCACGTATTTATGTTGTCTATTGCCCCTGTCATTCACTTCTTGTATTGCTATGAGCAGCATTCATGTGAGCATGCCACCGTGAATAAGACTGAATCATTTATGCCTGGAGAGTCTTCATAAACCTTAAATAAAAACAAGCAAACAAGGATGCTCTCCAGAAAGGACTAGGCAGTGGATTGGGAGTCTTTTAGACACTCGTGAATTGCCTACAGAGAAGTTGGCAACCTGCACGCACAGGCGACTCAGTGATGCAATGCTTTTTTTTTTTTTTATGTTGTTCTTTGTAGCGTTGTGGCTAAGAAGCTGGGCTAGTATGCAGTAGCCTGAAAAGTTGTGGGTTCAATAACCTGGCTTCCACCGTTGTGCCCATGAGCAAGGTACTTAACCCCCGAATTGCTCTGGGGCCAGTGGCCCTTGTAATATAGTTAACATAAGTCGCTTTGGATAAAAAGTGTTTGCTAAATTAATAAATTCCAATGTAAATGTTCATATGGGAGGACTTGTACTACACAGTTGAGTGTCCTTCCCCTCAGTAAACACATCAGATGGGGTCTACAGAATTTGATAACATAGTTTGCTATTATTTTATATGAGTGATTCCGTCCTGTTTTATGTAGTCCTGTGTTCTAAAGGTGGATTGCTGTTATAGATGGTCATGAGGTGGAATGAAGCATGGTCTCCTGGGTGACTACTGTGGAATGCTTCGTGTTGAGCATTTGGTGTCTCGGTACTTAAAGAGCAGCTTTGTCTGAAAGACGGAGTGGAATGTGTTTTGAAGTACTTGACAATGCCATTTGGGGTTGAATTACTTGAAATTAATTTTGAAGCCTTTTCTACAGGTACGAATATAACCATTGAGAGATAGATGAAAACTAACTTCTCACTATCTAACTCGCTCAAAAGATGCTGAAGTCATGTTGCACACACATATAGATGTTAAGACCCTAAGTGCTTTGAAAGGAGTCAGCTTTCATGTGACTTCAGACAGATTAACCGTGTGAGTGGGGGTGAGGAATGCTTGTTTGCTGAGGAATCCATCAGAAGGACGGCCTGGCTGAAATCAGAGTGTTTTGTGTTTGGCCCAACAAAAAGTCTCTGCACTAAGGGTGTGGGCCCTGTCTGTCAGGGGCTTGACCTCCTGAAACAGGAGAGCAGAGCTCCTTCGTCTCACCCGCGCCGTTAAATCAAGCGTGAGCGGCCTTCAGAGCGTGAGAGATGCCGTAAAACGACACCAGTGTTTGTGCACCTCCGTGCATTGCTGGGAGAGTGTGAATCTGTCGCTATGTCTGTCTCTCTTTTCTGGCTTTCTCTTCATTCATGAATGATAAGTGTGTGTGTGTATGTGTGTTTGCTGTCCCTCACTCGTAGTATTTCTGTCTCCAACAAACTCACATGCACACACGCAAATAATAAAACATCCCATAAGAAGGTGTGCATGCACATGCACATGAAAGCATTCATGCATACACACACACACACACACACACACACACACACACACACACACACACACACACACACACACACACACACACACACACACACACACACACACACACACACACACACACACACACACACACACCATCTCACGACTGCCCTGAATCACCACCAGAGATGCCTGTGTTCTCCAGAGGCCCTGAGAAAACCTCAGACTGTTCTCCCCAGTCAGGGACAGAAGACTCTGATGCTTTATGTTACGCTCTGCATCTGGGTTATCTTACAACAACCCTGCACACACACACACACACACACACACACACACACACACACACACACACACACACACAGAAGACTCCAATGCTTTATGTGCTACGCTCTACATTTGGGATATCTGGGGAGAAGGCAACCCTTCCTCAAACTCTCATCCATCTTCATGACCTAAAGAGGTGTCAACATGTTGCCATCATATGAACTCACTCCTAGACTGATGTAGACCCTCATGATGTTCACCTTTAGAGACAGCAGGAGATGTGGAGTGTCGACCCCTTCAGAGTAGCTGTGGATTACTGTTTACAATGGATTTGAGTCAGATGGCATACGTGTTTTACAAAGTTTCTGTTTTTTCTCTCTCTCTCTCTCTCTTTCTCTCTCTCTCTCTCTCTCTCTCTCTCTCTCTCTCTCTCTCTCTCTGTCTCTCTCTCTCTCTTGTGGTCTGACCAATTAGTATGCAAGTTAGTTCATGTTTGATGAGTTTATAGTGGTTTTGGTTTACGGTTAGCATCATAGAACCTGCATGAACTTGCTATCTACATCTCTCTCTCTCTTTCTCTTTCTAAGTCCTTCACTCTCTCCACCCACACACACACACACACAGACTTGCTCTGTCCCTTAATCTCACCTATTAATTTCACAATAATTATTAATTGACAATAATTCATCTGGCAGACACTTTAATGTGCAGTGACACAGTATCAAGATTGCATTCTTAAGCAACAGCAGTTTAAGAGTGAGACACTGACAGTAAGGGTGAAATAAGTGTGACGGCCCTGTAGAATTGAGGTGCAGAACATAACATCTTGAGCACATAGGAAAAGTCACAATAGCATAGTAAAAGATTTTGGGCTAAGTGAGAAATGCCCCCCCCCCCCCCTCTCTCTCTCGCTGGCATGGTTTAATGTTATATTTTCAGTCAGCGTGCCTGTTCCCTTCAGGCAGTGCTTACTCTGATGGGGAACAATGTTAACTGTCATCAGGTGAAAGGATAAGCTACTAATAGCGACACAAGCGAGCGGATCGCATTAGAGAGCCTGACCTGACAGAGAGGAAGTAGCCTTAGGAGGATGCATGAAACACATCCAGTTTGAGTGTCTGGTCACCCAGCACTTTGTAGCTCCAGCACACTCAGTGGGCATGATTAAAACCTTAAGAGACTCCTTCCAGTCATTTAGAGATACCGACGTAAAACTTCAAATAATAGCCCAGGCTTTTATTTTTCCAAATCGCCGAACTGCAGTATTTGAGACAGGCGGTTTATAAGAAACAGGCCTTCAATTCCCTTCTTCACACAACACTTTTTTTTCTGCAAAGATGGGAAATATTATCAAATTAATTATTTCAAACACACTGAATGCCTACTAATATTACTAGGCTATCCGATGATAGGCTTCATTTACAGATCATTAATTTAGTGTTCAGGTATTGTTCATTGAGTGTTAGAGATAATGATCCAGATAGCAGGAGAGCTGGGACGAAGGGAACACGTTTTAATCATACGCAATTTACAAAGAGATCGTACCACACTGAAAGCTAATATTTTGTCACTAGCAACCTACATCTGTCCTCTGTGAAACACAGTTGCATTTTCAGCCCTGATTAAAACTGTTCTGAATTCTTTAAGCAGTTTCAGCAAACATGTTTCATTCTCCCTTCTGGTCAGGACGAATAAAACATACAGTTTCTCACGGATTTTGTTTGGCAGATTTGACAATAGTCAGCTTACATTTCGAATCATAGCCTACTTCTCTCTCTTTGTCGCCATGGTGGTATTGAAAGAAACACATTTAGAAAAAAGAAGAACGTTTGTGAACCCTTTTGTTTTGTTACCAGCATAAAATAGCGTTAGCCTATCCTTGTCATCACAGGATAAAATATTGTGTCTAATGCGCAAAATATGAAACAAAGTGGGATAAATTGAACGATGTAGGACATAGCTTAGTCCATATCCAAAAAAGTTTAAACAATTTGGAACTCTGGCTTTCACCGCAGCAGTCTTTATAAATGGCATCTAATCAGAACTTTAACGTGCGTAATCTATTTGAGACCAGCATTTATCCAAACCTGTAGCCACACCAGGCGTGTAAAAGAGACAGGGTCTATTTGGGACTCTTTTATTTGAAGTTTTACGGTATTAGAGATTGTCATGAAACACTAGTACCGAAGGTAATGAAGCAGAGGCATAGTTTTGTGTGTGTGTGTGTGTGTGTGTGTGTGAGAGAGAGAGAGAGAGAAAGAGATAGAGAAAGGAAGAGAGCGTTAAGAACAGAGGCTTACTCTGTCATCACCAGAAGGAACATGTGCGCAGGAGAAACACATCTCAGTCAGTGGGAGCCTATACAAAAGCCTTGGCCACACACCACACACACACACACACACACACACACACACACACACACACACACTGAGTGAGGATGGGAGCTGAGATGTTAGGATATAATGAGAGGTTAGGATATAATGTAGTTATGACAGGTCGTAGTAGTAACACAATGTGGTAATCCCTGTGTGAAGACCTGGCCGTACAGAAGGCCGTCTCTAAATGCGCTTTATAAATAAAATTGACATTGACATTGACATTGACCTGTCTCCACAACTCTCTAGGTGCTGTGTGGAGTAATTAGCAAACAGTTACTGAGAATCTGCACAGAACTGATATTGCATCATGCCCTGAAAAGTATCAAAAGCACTGTTTTAGTGTGTGATAAACGGACTTGGCCGCAGCACACCTAAAATGTGCACATGCTCACAGGCTTTAGTTACTCACTGAACACAACCTCAGGAAAAGGATGCTCCCAAATGATTCAGTGTCATTTGAAAAGGCAGTTAGTGGTGAAGACTGTCCTGACTTTTCTCTGATTGATGCACAGCCTGTGCTCAACACCTGTGTCTACACCTCTGTGGTGACTTTGACTGATCACTGATCTTTAGCGGCGTGTAATCTTTTTAGAGTGTTTTCCCTCCACTTTGGGTAATTCTCCACTGGCGTAAGCAGCTCTTAAACGGGAGGGCGCAGTGTCATTTTTGGTGGTTATCTTTGGAGGTTTGTGAGGGGAGAGGCCACCAGAAGCGCTCTCCCCCCCAAAACACAGGGATTACCGCTAAAGCCGTTTGGAATTTCACGTTTGCCATATCCAATTCAGGGAATTCCCAGGGGGGCTTGAGCCAGTGTTTACGGTGCCAAGAGAAGTCTGCTTCTCAGCCCATGTTTGTCTGCAGAGCCTGGAAGATTACTGTACAGTCAGTAGGTGTGGGTCTGTGTGTGCGTGGGTGTGTGTGTGTGTGTGTGTGTGTGTGTGTGTGTGCGTGTGTGTGTGTGTGCATGTGTGTGTGTGTGCATGTGTGTGTGTGCGTACATGTCTGCGTGTGTGTGTGAGCTCTGCCCAAGGGCTTCAGGAACTGTAGTAGGGTTTTGCATCGCCTCAGGCTATGTTGATCGGCATAGGGGCACACTGACAGGTATGACTTTAATGAAGCGGGTAGCGTTTAGTACTGCCTGCCCTGCCTGGTGGAGCAAGTAGCATTCAGCGCTGCCTTCCTGTCATTACAACCTCCACTGGCATCCACTGGCATTCTCACCCTAACCCCTTAGCCTGTTAGCAGAACAGGCATGTCCACAGCCGCACTGTTCCAGATGCCAGCACCATCGAAAAGCTCTGCTTTTACATGTATTAATTTAAGACATGAAGTCTGAAGTTGTGTAACTTTCATACACAGTTTATGTGTCACATTTCAGGATCTGAGAGCTACAAAAACAAAAAAAACTCCAAAACAACTGACTGGCACAGCACTGTGTTTGATGCGTCACAACGATGTGTTGTTGCTCTTGGTCTGCCAATGTCTTATGTGATTGGTCAACATTAGTGAGGGGCAAGTAGTAGCCACAGGCTTTTGGATGAGAACCGGTGTTGATCTGGAGTGGATCAGGGTTACTGGGATCAGGGAAATTTCTTCTTGAAACATCTTGAGGGCAGGTTGCATGTGCATTGAACTGGGAAACCATTAGTAGCTGTTGTGCTACCTGGGAGATGCTTATACAGACGTTAGAAATATAATTATCGCCCAGTTACAACCTTTTCATCAACTGTGGATTGCTTGATTATAAAGGCTTTGTGAAGATTTGGTACGTAGTGTTTTTGCTTCATGTTGATACACATTTTGTGTTAATGTGCATTTTGTAGACTTTGCTGGATTCACAGAAGTATAACTGCTGTTCATTGTGCTTGACTGCTTTTTAGACTTGCCACAACAATCGTGCAGGCTCTGCTCTGTAGCATAAACACACATGAAGCTTTGGGGGTAATTATTCCGGGGTGGGATTACCGTACGACTCCCAGAAATGAGAGCTTTGCCTGGGATCCACATTGCTGCAGCTCAGGCTCCTTGGATTCCAAGAGGGATGGACGGGACTAAGATCTAACACTGCGGCGGGCGGCTCTCTCCTCTGAAGACCCATCAATGTGCTCTGTGTGTGTGTGTTTCTTAAGTGTCCGTGTGTTTTAGTTGGACATGCTGAAGCTTGTCTCGGCTCCTGGCGTGTTGAGAGCTGCTCATCTATGCTATTACCCTCATCCTCACTTGGCCAGCCTGCACACGCCCAACACACACACACACACACACACACACACACACACACACACACACACATGAACAGACACAAACACACACAAACAGTTCATCCCTCCTGAAAATAAAGCTCTACAAGGCAACCTCAAGGAATCCACATCTATACACATGTACGTATGCTCAGACCCACCTGCACACACACGTACATGTGGATAGACGCATAAACGAGCACGGCCACGTCTATGGTCACATAACACATATCTCACAAAGATACATCTATGCTATTACCCTCATCCTCACTTGGCCACATGCACCCACACACACACACACACACACACACATGCACATGCACGCATTGTACAGTCTCAATCCACACACATGCACTTACGCAAGCAAAAAAAATTAGACTTAGATATGGGCACACATGCCAACACGTAGACTAGAAACCATCCTAAATGCATTCTATATTATACTATATTATATTATCACAAGAGGGTCTGTGGCGTCCTGCTTGCATAGTTTGACAGTGAAGCCTGCTTTGCCCATACACGTCTACCTGGACACATAGACTAGGTCATCTCTTTGTCTCTCTCTCTCTCTCTCTCTCTCTCTCTCTCTCTCTCTCTCTGTCTCTCGCTCCTCAGAGCCGTTGCCGCCTGACCTCATGACTAATGCTCTACCAGACAAGCGCTCATTTGAAAGTGAGAGGGCTGGGCCGGCTCACTGACAGCACACACACACACACCAAGACATTAACACTGGAAACACTGTGTGTGTTTAAGCACACAGACATTTAACACACAGCACTGTGTACACAAGCATTTACACTCCCATCACCGATGACACTGATGCTTCCTTCCTGTGTGTGTGTGTGTTGTGTGTCTTAAGCATTTTACAGTGCTATGTATTAGCCCTAGCACTGTGGTAGAGATTAGTGTAGTGCATGTACATGCATTTTCCACTGAATGCTTGGACACACATGTTGGATCCTTCTTTACACCTTTGTTCTTTTTCTTTCACCTGTTTCATCTGCATGAGGTAGACATCATAGTCGTGTGTGATTCTGAAAGCCTTGTTGTGTTTGTAAGTATATTTCACGTTCCTTTTTGTGTAATTATCCTAAACTTGTATTTCCATTGGTGCTGTCAGGCATCAGCTCTGTGTGAAATCTCCTGGGGAGTGTCGGCGTGTCAGGGTGTTGATGAAATGGCGTAGCCCGTGCACGTTAGCGTTAGCATATTTGGGCTGTTAACCAATTTTGTGCGGGGCAGGCCGCAACACGCCTGCCTGGATGACAGTCTCATCATTATCACTCGGCCTAGAGCGGCCTGCCTCAACCTGCACTCGTCCACTCCTCCCTTTCTCTATCCCTCCATCACCGCCATCCTCCCTTCCTTCCACTGCATCCATCCGTCTATCCGACTCTCATCTCTCCTTTCATCTCGGTTCATAATCTATGTGCTGCCCATCCTCTACGCTTTCTCTGTTTTCATCCTACTTGAGATATGTATTTGTCAGTCATTCTGCTCTTTTTCCTCTGTCTCTCTCCATCCCTTCTCCTCTCTTCTTCTCTTTCTTCTGTCTGTCACTCTCCATCCCTCTGGTCTATGGTTATGGTCCTGACTCCTCAACATCAATAGCACCAATAGCATCAATACCCAGACTAAGAGAGAAACAGGGATGGAGATGGAACACTATTCTGTTTATTGTTTTTAGTGTGTGTGTGTGTGTGTGTGTGTGTGTGTGTGTATGTGTGTATGGGAGATAGACAGATCTCAGCTCGATTGAAAAGATGACTTAAGAAGAACTGTGTGGAATAAAAGACGATGTGTGAGTGGACAAGCCCAGACATCTCCAGTGCAGCTCTCACCTCAGCTCTGCCTGATTGATGTCTCTGTGTGAGCTCACACACTCTCACAGATGCTCCTGGTCGTCTTTGCCTTCCTCTGCTCACTCACTCTCTCACTCACACACACTCACTTATTCACTCACACACACTCATACAACCATACTCATTCGCTCATTCACTCACTCACTCACTCACTCACTCAAGCAATCAATCATGCACTTACTCACGCACACTAAACATACTTACCCCCTCATTTACACACTCACTCACTCACTCCATCACATATTTGCTCTCTTGCAGTCATAATCACATATTCAAGTCACATACTACCTCATACACTCACTCACTCACTCACTCACTCACTCTCTCATTTCTGCATGGTCCTGTTGGATTTAGCACGTGGAAAGATTCATTCATTTGGCGATCTGCATTTGACCACTGATATGCCCAAAGATGGTATTCAAAAGGGATTTCTCTGTAGTGATTCATAGCAGACAGAAGAGGTGAAAGTGGCTGAACACGCTAAGGACGCTGGTGCTTTGATACTTTCTGATGGCATCTTTTTAAAAAGAATTAAATAATTTCATGCAACTTATCATATGAAGACTCACGAGTAGTGAAATCAGATCTCTACATGTTCATAAAAGATGTGAAGTGTGTGTGTGTGTGTGTGTGTGTGTGTGTGTGTGTTGTTAGAACATGCATGTTCAGGTGACTGATCTGTGTTGATTTTACTGTGAATTATCTGCGTTATCACCAGACTTTCCCTCTGTGGCCGATGCAGTGGACTGAATGCAGGATGCTGCCGGTATCTCTTTGTGTCAATGTCACAACAGCGCAGACCCAGAGCCACCCTACCCTGGGTCCCTCCTCACCCCATGATCAGAGCGTGGTGCCTGGGGAGAAAACTAGGGCTCTTTTATGGAGAGGCTCATCCCAAGAATATTGCCTCTGGTGCTCACTATGCAATGAATTTATACTTTAAATTCAACAGTGGCTCTGTGTGTCTCTGTAGATATAGGATTATTTTAGGGTAACCCATTGAAACAACCACTGTTTATTGGAACTGTCCACTTCCAAAGGTTGGAGATTTAACATTTGACCTTGATATTGACAATCAGGTCAATTCAATGCAAGTGCTACTTGACTGAGTTAGTGACAGGATTTTTCCCTCTCCAGGCTGTGAGTAGGCTTTGAGTTTGGAAATTGGGCAGTTTTGTCTCTGTTTTTCTGTGGTTTCTATGGTTTTGTCTTGACATAAGAGACTGTTCATGTGGGTGTAATACGCACAATGCCAGTGATTGTTTAGTGATGGGCTCCTGTAAGGGCATCTGGTTTATGCACAGCTCCATATCCATGAATCACATTAATGCAAGTCCATACACAACCTGCACCCTCTTTTACTGGAAGGATACATTTAGGTTTCCTGGGGTGAATATTTGGGATGTCTTGATGGAGTTTTGGGGCGTGTTCGGGCACGTCTGGTGACACATGCGTCGGTTTCCTGCTGACTTTGGGAAATATGCGAATGCACCCGCATCCATATCAAAGCAGAAAGTTCTTATGGAGGTCTAACTGACAGCAACTGGAATTCTATCAGACATAGGAGAGGATTATAATGTTAATATCATGCGCGTCTGTTTATATTACATGGTATGGAATCTGACTCTAAAACAAATCATTATAATGTTATATGTTTTGTATGCAAATGAAGAGGAGGTAGATATTTATTATGATGCCTGTATTAATCAGGAAACCTCAGGATAGTAGTGTATAAATATGTAGATATGTAGGTAGATACCTAGTGATGTTGGAGTATCAGCTTTAAAGTGAAGGTGCATTGGACTATAAACATGAGCAAAGTCTATTTGGTTCAGAGCTGCAGTGCTGACGTATGCAGACCTCTCACTGACCTGATTCAGCAGGTAATCAATCAATCAATCAATCAATCAATCAATCATATTGACCATCAGTAGTAAGATGTACTCTGTCTTGTCAATAAAAGAAAGAAATGGCAATGGCCTCTAGTGAGAGTTGCAGTTACTGTAACATGTAACCTCAGGTCAAACATGGCCTTCAGTGTAATCTGTGACCCCATCCCCTACCTACTCCACACATACACATACACACAACACACACACACACACACACGCACACACACATTAACACACATGCACACACATGCACACAAACACATACGCAATCTTGTGGCTGAGCTAGTAAGACGAGGCTGAACACCTTGATCATGGGATCAAGGCAAAGACATACTGATGAAAATGTACAGCACTCTCTACATTTATTGGCACCCCTGGGTAAAGTTGAGTAAAGAGGTATAAAAAAGTAATGTTATAAAGAATCACCTTATAAAGAATAACCTTATAAACAATCACCCTATACGCTAGTTGGATGTCGACTAGCTTTACATCTGTAGAGTGAAACGTTTCAGAGTTTTCGTGTGGACGAGGTATTTTCTAAAAACAATGTCATGTGGACACAAAACATTTTGATAATGGAAAGAAAAAAAATTGTTTTGTTTCGTTTTCATGTGGACGGGGCCTCAAACTAGCGCTGACATCAGGGCTAAAATATCAGATCGTGAAAACTCATAACTCGCCCATTAAACAGAAAAATGTTATGTGATGTTCTGTTCTGTAATGTACTTTCATTGTCTCTCCCTTGTAGTACTCCCCACTGCTGAAGAAGCTGTACTGTCAGATCGCCAAGACATGTCCAATCCAAATCAAGCTCTCCACGACTCCACCCCCTGGCAGCATCATTAGGGCGATGCCCATCTACAAGAAGGCGGAGCATGTCACCGAGGTGGTCAAGCGCTGCCCCAATCATGAGCTTGGCCGAGATTTCAACGACGGTGAATATATCAATGATAGCCACCTATACCTAAGAGGAGGACCAAGTGTGTGTGTGTGTGTGTGTGTGTGTGTGTGTGTGTGTGTTTGACTATCTGTTATAAAGAACACCTTTAATGGTTTCAATCTTTTTTTAAATGTCGCATCACTTTTGTATCTCATTTTCTAATGTCTTCCTCTCTTCTCCCTCATTCTATATGTGTCCCCCCCTCTCTTTTTCTATCTCCCTCTCCATCTTTTCTCTCTCCCTCCATCTCTCTCTCCCTCTCCCTCACAGGCCAGGTAGCCCCTGCCAGTCACCTGATCAGGGTGGAGGGGAATAATCTGGCCCAGTATGTAGACGACGGCGTCACAGGCAGACAAAGCGTAATGGTGCCTTATGAGTCTCCACAGGTGTGTTTAACATAAACACACACACACACACACACACACACACACACGCACACGCACACAAAAACACATTCCATTGAAGATGTTATTAGACTTTTATTTGACCATGCATGTCATAATATAACCACAATGCTCCTGTTTCATCAGCATGTCAGCCATGTTTTTTTAATTAGCACCATGCTCCCAGGGTATGTGTAGTAGCCATGTGTATGTGATTGATATGTGTCTGAAGGTGGAGGAGGTGACTGATGGGGTAAAGGATGGGATGCTGGAGTAGAATTAGTGATTTGGGGTAGAGGCATTCCTCCCCTGCTGATTACTGTCCAGCTCTACTGTGGGACAGGTTGAAACCTGTGAGGAAACAGACAGGTAATTGCAGCCTCCCTTGATGATGACAAAAGGCAGTTAAAGGAGGCAGAACACAGGCAGATGCTGCTGGAGCACTCTGTGCTGTCGCCACCTACTGGCCAGGAGAAAGAACACTTTTAAACACAACTTTGCCGATGGTTATTGTATTACCTTGGTTAAGAAAGACACATTCTTCTCGTCCTATAGGTGGGGACAGAGTTCACCACTATCCTCTACAACTTCATGTGTAACAGCAGCTGTGTGGGAGGAATGAACAGAAGACCCATCCTCATCATCATCACCCTGGAGACACGAGAGTGAGTACACGCAAACAAACACACACAAACAACCGCACATCATCATCCACATCATCGTCACTCTGCAGAGTGGATACACATACACACTTAAACACACGCAGTGAAACTCAGATACACACAAGCACACAAACACATGCACATCATCACGACCATTGTCCGAGTAGAGAAATAAGTGTGAGCATACACACATGATCATTGTCACACTAGAGACATGAGAGTGAATGTATACACATGTACAGATGAAACATTTCCTGCACACATAACCTATGCTGAGGTATGTCCCATGTCTATTCAGTGGTCAGGTATTAGGCCGAAGGGCGTTTGAAGGTCGGATCTGTGCCTGTCCGGGTCGAGACCGTAAGGCGGATGAGGATCACTCCCGAGAACAGCAGGCCATCAACGAGAGCGTCAACAAGAATGGCAACGCCAACAAGCGCAGTGAGTCGCCCTCTTCCTCCTCTTCACCCTCTTCCTCTTCCTGTCTCTGCCGTAGCTTCTAGCGGTCAGCAACATGATTCTCAGATATGTTACATATCAGGATTCGCTGATATATTCAGGATTCTTCTACTTAACACTAATTTGAACTTCAAGAAACATAAGCTATATACAGTGATGGTCAAAAGTGTTGGCACCCATGCTAAATTTGACTAAAAAGAGGAATATAAAATCATCTTTTGGAAATTGATCTTAATGCCTTAAGTAAAACAATGAGGAAATATCCAACCTTTAAGGACACCATTTTTCTTTGTGAATGAATAATGTATCATAAATAAATAAATAAATTCCTTAAAATACAGGGGTCATATGTTAAATTCCCATAGAGGCAGACAGATTTTTATTTTTAAAGGCCAGTTATTTCATGGATCCAGAATACTATGCATCCTGATAAAGTTCTCTTGGCCTTTGGAATTAAAATAGCCCCACATCATCACATACCCTTCACCATACCTAGAGACTGGCATGGTGTTATTTCAGTTAGCCTATTAGGAATAAGGATCCTCATTTCTTATTCCTCATTTTTACTTAAGGCATTAAGATCAATTTCCAAAAGATGATTTTATTACTCTTTTTAGTAAACTTTAGCATGGGTGCCAACACTTTTGACCATCACTGTATATATATCAATATCATAAGACATTAAGTCTGGGCACACACACACACACACATATACTGATAAAATGGCTGTGGACATTGCTTTGGATGAAAGTATCTGCTTTCCTAAGGACTTAACAGTAAAGAAGTGTTGTATTTCTCTTAAAGTCTAACTTTGAGATTTTGCAGTGATTCTTGGTTTAATGAATTGTCACTAGCCTCCAGTATAGTGCTAACAAGGAAATAATTAGGCCATTAGGATAATTCTATTATATAACCACTAGGATAATAAGACCATTTCACACATACAGTTGTGTATGCAGTGTCACAGAAGCTATCATGGCCTCCTCACATCAGCAGCTGCACTTGTCTTTCAAAACAGACTTCAAACAGAGCCCTCCCAACATGCCTGGACCCTCACTCAACATGAAGAAGCGTCGACATGGTGATGAGGAGATGTTCTACATCCCTGTAAGTCACACAACTGGAAACCTACAGATGAAGATTATAAATAAGGTTTCTACCTAGAAGTATGTGGTAGGCACGGTGTGAATGCAATACATGTGTAATATGCACTGTACACACTAGATTGTATATAGACTGTAATACATTTTATAAAACTGTAATAATATCATAATAAGCTCTCATGAGTGTAATCTCAGACATTCACACACACTTAGGACATGAGTAGTTGTCAAAGTTAGTTTAGTTGTATTGTCATGGTATTGTCATTCCTCTTTAAACTGATTAGTGACTCTACCATGGATGATGTCATCAGACACCTTCCAGACAGAAAAGATTATAAGCTAGTGCTGATTATATATCTGTCTTTACTGTCATATGCTGGCAGTAGATACAGTTGCCTAAATGTGTGTGTGTGTGTGTGTGTGTGTGTGTGTGTGTAGGTGCGAGGCAGGGAGAACTTTGACATCCTGATGAAGATCAAAGACAGTCTGGAGCTGATGTCTCTGGTGCCTCAGCAGCTGGTGGACTCCTACAGGCAACAGCAGCAGGAGCTACTGCAGAGACAGTGAGTGGCCTACACACACCCACACACTCACACACACATACACACACACACACACACACACATACACACACACACATGCAAGCACACACACACAAACACATACACATTTTTGCCAAGCCCACATTCAATATCTCTCTCTCTCTCTCTCTCTGTCTCTCTCTCTCTTAGTAAACATGCAGATTTGTGCACAGATATAACATTACATACACATACGTAAACACTCACACATCGCACCTTTTGCATATTTTATAACATTACATACACATACGTAAACACTCACGCATCGCAATCACACCTTTTGCATATTTTGTGTACACAAAGAGAAAAATCACAAGGGTCCGGTTCTGCTTGTGTTCTGCAGGACCCCCATGGGCTCCACATCCCAGTACGGTTCTCCTCTCTCCAACATGAACAAGCTCCACACAGGCATCAGCAAGCTGCCATCTGTCAATCAATTGGTTGGCCACCAGTCACAGCAGGGGGCAGGTCCCTCCCCAAGTATGGCACATATGGGTAAGTGAGAAATGTGTTGTGTGTGTGTGATGACTTTGGTGAGTTTAAATGGGTGTGCAAGGTGTTTGGTTTGTGCATTTGTCTGCTTAATTGCCCAATTGTTTGTGCATTTGTAGTGTCTCAAACTAAGACGAATGTGTCTGTTCTCTGTGATAGCACCTGTTTCATGGGCATGGGAAGTGTCTACATGTAATGAGAATCTCTCTCTCTCTCTCTCTCTCTCTCTCTCTCTCTCTCTCTCTCTCTCTCTCTCTCTCTCTCTCTCTCTCTGTGTGTGTGTGTGTGCACTCTCCCCTCAGGAGGGAACATGCTGAGCGGTCACCACATGCAGACTAATGGAGATATGAATGGGTCCCATCCCCCTCAGCCCATGGTGTCCGCCTCTCACTGTACCCCTCCCCCCACCATACAATCCCGACCCCAGCCTTGTCAGGTACCTCACCCTGCTGTAACACGCACATGCACACGGCTACGCCTACGCCTACGCACACGCACACACACACACACACAGACGCACACATACACGCACACACATACACACACACACACACAATACAACCCCAACCCCAGCCTAGCCAGGTACCTTACTGCTGTAATATACACACACACACACACACACACACACACACACACACACACACAAGGTACCTCACCCTGCTGTAATACACACACAATCACACACTCTGAAATTGCGTCTGATAATAGAGGACAACTACAATAATCGGTGTTGGTGGACAGCATCAGATAATTCAGCCATAAAGCCCTCTGCACTTGATTGTATGTAATTAATGTAAATCAGTGTTGTTCTTTCTGCTGGTCAGAAAAAAATGTATTGATGTTTTTTTTGCTGATAAAGACCAATTGGGTCGGTGTTGTCTGGTTATATGCAGTTTACAGCTAAA
>NC_063192.1:16691548-16711548 GCF_017589495.1 Alosa alosa
GAGTGGTTCAGAAAATGACACATGCACAATACAAGAGGAGGGGGAGGAAAAGAAGAATGGAAATTAGAGTCAAGAGACGGAGAGGGGGAGAAGCAGAGATGGTAAAAAAGTAGGGAATCAGGCAGAAAGAGAGAAGTAGAGAGGAAGAGAGAAACAGGGAGAGAAAGAAAGAAGAGGAGAGAATCAGAGAGGGAGAGAAAGACAGACACCAATTAGAGTACAAGAAATACTGAATCAGGCAAAATACTATTTGTATTAGTCATGGAGAACCAAATTTCAAACCACAATAGAATGAATCCTACCTGAATCTAAAAAGAGAGTACGAATTGACAGAGTATCTCCTCTGTCAGAGATGTGAAGCAGAGGAAAATCCTGACCAAGTACAGGCTCAGTGACCACAACCTAGCAGTGGAAACAGGCAGGCATAGATAAACCTGGCAGCCAAGAGAACAAAGAATATGTGGTCACTGTCAGACAGAGAAGGTTAAAACAGAGGAGGGAGTAATTTCTCTTCCAATGTACAAAATATGACAAATTAATAGAGATCTATTTCTCTGAACTCATCCCAAATGCTGACATTGACATTGAAAACACTGGAAGAAGTGGTCACACTTCTTGAGGAAGGGCCGTCTGCCTTTGGCCTTTACACACATTATACACACACGCACGCATCCGCACTCGCCTGCACGCACATACGCAGACACTCACACTCGCACACACACACACACACATATCTGTGACATCTGTCACCCTACTATTTTTCGTACCCTGTTCATTTTGTATATGTATTCTCATTACTGGTCATACATTGCTGTTACTACTCATACACCCACACACATCCACACCCCACACACACACACACACACACACACACACACACACACACACACACTCACACACTCACACACACACACACACACACACACACACACACACACACCACATCTGTCACCATACTATTATTCGTACCCTTTTTCATTCTCTATTCTCATTACTGCTCATGCATTGCTGTTCTATTACTTTTAATGGTCTTGTTATATTACTGTTTCATTGTTAACACTAGCTTTGGCAACACTGCACTCAAACAGTCACGCTAGTAATAAAGCACTCTGAATTTCAATTTCATAAAGAGGTACGGAGAAAAAGAGAGAGAGAGAGAGAGAGAGAAAAGAGGTAGAGAGAGAAAGAGAGAATAAAGAAGACAAAGACAGGAAGAGAGAGAAAAATAGAGGGAGAGAGAGTGTGAGGCAGAGGGGAAGGTAGGTGGAGTGGAGGCAAACTCTACCCATATATTATAGCTACCAACTGTGACATGAGTTTGTGCCTGATGTGTTCCTTGTGTGTCTGAGCAGATGTGCCTCTGATGCGCTGAATAGAAAGGCCAAAATCCACTGGCCATGACAGGAAGTGTAGCGCTACGGCAACACAACTAACATTCTGAAACCCATTAACAGCGCTACCATGACAAAGGTAAAAACAACACATGGTTTAGAAATAGTTGTGAAGCTTAACAATGAGAGACACATTGTGTTTCTGTGTAATTACATTTAGAATGGCTAGCTAGACATTATAATGGCATTATTATTATTAATTAACTAACTACTTACATGTACATAGAGCCTGTGGCAATAATTGCAAAAGAAAGTAAAAGCATACTATAACTCAGTGCTCTGAGAAACTTGGCTCAATTTGTTGAAGATGGTCCTGATGCTCAAAAAGTAAAGCCATGTTCTACTGTAAACTTTGAACTTATATCACCCGCTGCCAGTGGACATTGCCCCGGTCAAAAGAAATAGAAGCATGCTTTGACAAGCTCAGACGCCACCAATTGGCGTAGGCCCCAAGAATCACAAATGCCACCACACTGGAGCCGACCTGCATCTGGCCTGGACCTGACCCACATGTGGCCTGTATATCGTCCATATGTGACCCGTACAGTATGTGGCCTGTAGATAGATAGATAGATAGATAGATAGATACTTTATTGATCCCCAGGGGAAATTCAAGGTCTCAGTAGCATACAGACATCACACACACATTCACTAACAGCAGAAAAAAGTAATTCAAAGTATGTAATATAAAAAACACAACTAAGCAATAAGGACAGTAGAAGATAAAGGATATACTAAATATACTAAAATGCAAATTATACTAAATAACACTTAATCTAAATCAATCCTAAAAACAGTATCCACATAGTGGGTGATTAATCAATCAAGAGGCGCTTGCAATGACTGAGGCAGGGACTGAGCCTGTGATTCTCTGTGCATAGTAAGGTAAGGTAAGGTGCTCTGTGTGAGTGAGTGTCATGGTGATGGTGCAAATGAGTAAGTCCAACAGTGCAACAGTGCAAGAATAAAGTCAATATATATCTATATATCTATATATATAACTATATTAAGAAAAGGTATAAGTGTGGCCACAGTGGCATGGGGGGAGGGGTTATGCTTATGTGCTAATATAGCACGCAAACAGTGTGTATGTGGCACGTGTGTGGCCCATATGTGACCCGTATGTGGCCTGTATGTGGCCTGCATGTTACCTTGATCTGACTGATTTGTGGCTCTTATGTGGCCCGCGTGGCCCACATGTGACCCATATGTGACCTGTATGTGCCCCATGTGTGGCACGTGTGTGTGGTCCACGCAGCAACAGAGCCAGAGTCTTTCCACTCAAATGACTGAAGTGGAGCCAAGCCCAGCCCAGCCTATCAAAGCTGGACGCAAACAGGCTGCCCTCACTGAGATAACACACACACACACACACACACACACACACACACACACACACACACACACACACACACACACACTCATACCTCTTCACACCCTCTGAAACACACCAACATTAACGGCTGGTTACAAAGGGATTAAGGCAGCTGGGTGAAAGGCTTTCACTTGGATTTAAAGGCAAGGCAAACAGAGTGTGTGGAGCAACACTGATATGCAACAGAGCCCACTGCCGGTCACCCCAGAGGGCAAATTGTGTGTGTGTGGTTGGGTGGATGGGGGGGGGGGTATATATTAGGACGGAGAAGAACAGAATTGGTAGCGGAGCCCAAAATTCTGTATGGGTTAAAGTTTAGTTGGCAGGCTGTTTGAATTTCCACACAGCTGAGCCGGGTCGGACTCGAAGCCAGGTCCAAGAGCGTGGTATTTATTATATCTATGTATATATATATATATATATATATATATATATATATATATAAGTATATAGTATATATATAGTATATATACTCTTCTGATCCCGTGAGGGAAATTTGGTCTCTGCATTTATCCCAATCTGTGAATTAGTGAAACACACTCAGCACACAGTGAACACACAGTAAGGTGAAGCACACACTAATCCCGGCGCAGTGAGCTGCCTGCAACAACAGCGGCGGTCGGGGAGCAGTGAGGGGTTAGGTGCCTTGCTCAAGGGCACTTCAGCCGTGCCTACTGGTCGGGGTTCGAACCGGCAACCCTCGGTTACAAGTCCGAAGCGCTAACCATATATTAGAGCCACAAATGTGGTATTTATTATGTACTGTATATCAGAGCCAGGTCCACGAATGTGGTATTTATTATATTAGAGCCAGTTGTGCCACAGTTCCCCCCACAGCTCTTCTTTTTTTGCTTTCAGTCCAGATCCATTACTCTGTCCAGTGCCTCAACATGCCAAAGTGATATTGTCCAATTTACAAATAAAGGCAGTAAAATAGGTCTTTCAAACGTAGAGATTCTCACTGCACACTGGTCTAATATTAGCAACTGTTTACTAGTTCACTCCTAAAAAAAAAACATCCTAATATCAGACCAGTGTGAGGTGATAGTCTCTATTTTTTGAAGTCTGATATTTCTGCACATCACCTGGGATCTGAAAAAGGCCACTCTACAGGGATTTTATCTTTGACGTAAAATAGGTATACTTGCCAGTATGATACAAATTTATTTGCCAATAAGATAAGGTATTATTTACCGATGTCATAATCAGGTATTTCCCAATGACATAATCAGATATTACTGAAAAACCTGAACAGATGTTCTCCAATAAAGTAATAAGGTATTTCCCAGAATTTATATCCAGCTAAAACCCAGCCTGGGTTGCATTTGTGTTCACAATGTGGCACCTACAGTAACAATGCAGTTTACCAACACCATTGGCCACTCGCAGAAGTAAGGTCATCCAGAGTGTGGAGGTCAATCCCCCGCTGTGCACTTTCATTAAATATATGACTTATAGCCCAGCAGTGTTTGCCTGCTTATGGAAATCCTGAAGCCCTGGTAGGAGCCAGGTGCCAGATACATACAGTACCAAACATACAGTCATATCAAACAGAGTGAAAACATGGCTTCCCTCTCTTAAACTCAAAGAGGAATCTCTCTCTCTCTCAAATTCAAATTCAAAATGCTTTATTGGCATGACAAATAAGACATTCATATTGCCAAAGCAGTCATACAAAGTATGGAGGGAAGATGGAATAAGACGCAAAAATAAAACTAGGTGTCTATGTGTAGATGTACACTATATCATAGTATAACAATAACAACAAAGAAACTTTATATATATATATATATATATATATATATATATATATATATATCTGTATATGTATATGTGTGTGTGTATGTGTGTGTGTGTGTGTGTGTGTGTGTGTGTGTTTCTGTCTATCTATGTTTGTGTCTGTGCCTTTATGTGTAATGTGTGTAATGTGACTCCGTCAGCCTCTGCTGGGTAAACAACGACACTTACGGTGAAATATGAAGTGGAGGGGTCACGGAGAAATGGCCCTGGCATCATTTGATTGACTAATCCTCTTACACACAGCGCTCTCTTATCGGACCGTGCTGTCTGCATCCTGCCGCTCTCACCTGATGCTACAACTGATGGCATTCACTGCTCTAATTCTGTTACATCATTTCAAACCAGGAGGCACTCGTCTGTGTGTGTGTGTGTGTGTGTGTGTGTGTGTGTGTGTGTGTGTGTGTGTGTGTGTGTGTGTGTGTATGGGGGTGTGTGTGTGTGTGTGTGTGTGTGTGTGTGTGTGTGTGTGTGTGTGTGGGTGTGTGTGTGTTTAGACAATGCAATGGGTGTATTTGTGGACGATGTGTACCTGTTTGAGATTTGCAGTTCACCGTGTATGCATATTTGTTTGAGTGAAGATTGGTGTGTGTGGTTGTTCAACAACATCAAAAGCTGCATGCTGTTGCTTGTTTAGCTGGGGAAGGATAGCTGTCTCTTGGGATCTTATCAGAGCCTTTCCCCCATCTCTGCAGCAATAACACTATTAGTCCTCGACTGTGGCCCAGAGCTGGATTGGGGTTGGCCCTAATCCTGCCCAGATCCGGCCCTACTCCGGCAGGCGTACCTGTGCCAGAACTACACCAGATCCATGTTAGACCCGCTCTGTATAACTCCTCTGCTCTGAAGCATAATAGAGTCCCCCTCCCCACTGAAGCTAAGTGAGTGATTCTCATCACAATGCACCAAAAGCACACAGCCTCAAAGCTTGTTGCCATTCTGGAAATGCCACAATGCAACATGGGAGGGGGGGTTGGAGCCAGACCACACATCTGCAATATCAACCAAAGGCTGGGGCCGGAATACAGTATCTCCCCTCCACCCCATTAACCTCAATGACCGAACGCTGGACGCAACACAACTCCATACGCATACAGTCCGCGATTGTGGGGAAATGTCGATGTTTGAACTCAACAGCCAATCAAATTATGATAGCTCCCTTCCATGCCCCTGAGAAAATGTGTTGATGGAATAGTATATGTCTCTGGCCAAGTCTCTGGTTTCCCTCAGTATTTACAGAGACAGGAATGTGAGCAATGTATTCCTTTTGGGGGCTTTTACTGTAAATGGAAAAAGACAGCATGGTTTGCATCATTACGAAACATTTCTTACAGCCATCTGCATATATTAGATGAAAACCTCCTATCTGTCTTACAGCACGCTCTGACTTTGGAGTTTCAGCTGACAGAGGAAACTAAAACCCACTGAAGACAAAGGCAGCGTAGGAAAGCAGCGGAAGAAGGCAAGGCAGTTCCAAGGAAATACCAACTTCAGAAGGGCACCTCTACAGAAGATTGAGAAACAGGAGCAAGCTGTGCAATAGTTTGGGCATCAGCATAATATGGATTCATAATGACGAGGCACACAGGCACTGGAGGCGCATACCAAGTAGCTAACACTCCTTTGATCAGCAGTATTTTTCCCTGCCGTTTTCCATCCCATCCCTACTGTCCTTGGGTAGAGTATAATAACACCAGGCAGGACAACTTAGTATTGATGAAGTCACTATTTTCCATTTGTGGGGTGGGGGGATGCTGATGGGATTACTCAGTAGTGTACAGACACTAAAAACTCAATAAAGTCCATAAACATTAGCTTCGCTCTAATTGTGCCAGTGTGGGCTGTGATACAAAATGGGTTCCGTTCTCCTAGGAGAAGGAGTGGAGCCTGTCAGCATCGCTTGCATAACAGTGTGGCACAACTCCCATCCCTGCCTCTTGTTAAGATGAAACCTATTCTTTTTGGTCAACAGCTAAATAAATAAATAAATAAATAAATAAATAAATAGATAGATAGATAGATAGATAAACAAAACCGACAGAGTCACCTAGCCAGCAGCCCAGCTCAGGCTCCTGTGATTTTCCTGAGAAAGTCCTCCATGTCTGAAGTGAAGATGAAACAAACCTCTTCCTAATTGTAATTGGCAGTAGTAATTGGCAACCCACTCAGTCCATACCTGTCCTGTTAACTGCAAACATACGGCACCATCTGTCACCTCGCCATAATGAAACGGTGTGTTTAAGAGTTTCAGCTTTCATTAGCTCATATCAATCACGTTGTTAGATTTTAGTGGTTTTCTGTATGTCATTCTTTTGGTTCTTTGTTTAATACTGCAGAAACTGTGAGGACAGGATGTTTATTGTAAGCAGACAGAATGTTGTCACCTTACAATAGCAAATGCTGTACCTAACTAATTGTTCCCCCACAAGACGTCTTAATTGAATAAGGCTATATCACTGTCTGTTTCCCCCCCTCCAATTTGACCCCAGACGTGAATGTATATTCTGGTATTATAATTAGACAGAAGTTTCCCAGATCTTTGCTTCAGTTTCCTACCTTGGCTTCACCTTGCAACACTGTGCTGTGCTGTGCTTACAACAGGGTTACCAGAACTCTGTTGTTACATCCAGAATAAAGAACTATTCTTTCGCAAGCCAGCCTCAAGTTTTACCTGCTCTTAACTACACTGCAATCTACTCGGTCAACTGTGTCTCCATTTGGAATTAAGGAGACAATTTTAATAGCATTCTTCAGTTGGTGTTTCCACCCAGTTGTACGTGAAATAAGGAAAACAAGATTCATCCTGAAGAGGACAACAGCCTGTTTCAACGGTGAGTCGTTTTTAATTATTCATGCTACAAAATAGAACAGAAATTTGCTGTTTTTGGGTTATAATTTGACTAGAGTATACCAGTGGGTTGAGCAAGAAGAAGTTTTGCCTGCAGCTGTCTAGAAGCCAACAGTCCTACATGTTTTGTGTGTATACAACTATTTTGACGTTGTAGGCCTATTTAAGCATTTTAAGCTTTGCATTCTGTTTTTTTTTTTTTCATTTTGTGGATGTTTTGAGATAGATTTTTATCTCTTGGCTAATTTAGTAGTGGTGACTGACTAAATTAGAGGCTAACTGTAGCTTAAGGCTAAGTTAGAGTTTGTAGCTACTGTTTTATGTGCTTGTTAGTATTTCCCGCTGCGCTGTAAGACAGCGTTTCAAGTCTTATTCTGTAGTTCTATGGTGCAGGGTGTGAGGCTGTAACAAAGAATGACTGGATTTGGTGTGGTGCATAGCTGAGGCTAGGCAGGCATATTGTTTTGCTGCGAGGCAGGAGAAATTTGATAGTGCACAGTTTTTATGTGCTTGTTAATATTTTGCGCTGGGCTGTAAGACTGCGCACAAGTCTTATCCTGAATGGATTTGGTGTGGCGTCAGCCGAGGCTGGACGGGCATATTGTACGCAGCAAGACAGGAGAAATTTAATAGTGCACGGGCTAACTATAGCGGTCGCTAAGTTAGAGGCTATCATTAGGAATGTTCATTCTATGATAGAGTTTTGTTACTGTTGTATCCACATAGTGTTTTTGGCGGAGTCTTTCATATGCCGGATAATATTTCTCGCTGGGCTGCAACCTGCGTGCGCTTTACAGCACTAATCAGACAGGTGATTATTGATCAGGGTACAGCGTTTTGAATTGCGCAGTTTTCAGACTGGCCGAGAATGCAGCTCAGTTCGAAGTGTGAAATGTCATTCCTGACACACAATTTGTTTTAATGTTAACATCTCAAGGGTAAGCAGTGATGCTTGAAGTAGGCTACGTAGCCTACCACTAACATCTTGTTGGATATCTAGCATTTCATTTTAACTTTCATTTCATCTAACTAACTAACACAATGTTCAGTAAAAGGAACAGGGCCTGTGCCAGCCAGATCCCTACAACTGAGAAAGGTGGGATGGCACCGCCCCAAGTTAGTGAAGATGAAATAGTTACAACGGTGAGAGATTTTTTGAACGGTCATCTCAGGATGGAGGAGACCGAGAATAGGATTGAAATGAAATATGGCATTGTGAATGATGATGATAATTTGTGGCCTATGGCCGATTTGCAGCGAGCATGGAGGAAAATGCAACCGATGCTATCCGATAGAAATAAGCTGCCATTGTCTTTAGTCATCTTGAATCAAGCCATGCTTAGGCGCGAGGCAGCCGAGAATAAGGAGGCGGCAGAAAGAGTTGATGCGCTCAAGAGAGAATTGTCTGAGCTTAAGGCTAAAATATATGCTTTAGCAGAGAAGGAGAAGTCGCTAAAGGTGGAGAAGGCTCAGGATGAAATAAGGAGTGCCCAATGTGCAAGATCTGAGCCGATGCCAACTTGTTTAAATGAACAAATTCTGCCGGTTACAAACCACATCCAGTCTGTTTGTGATGTTGAAGGCGAGGAAATGATCTTTAACAAGATACAACATGTGACCACTTCTGTCGAGCCTGCTAAAATGTGGATTGGGCAAGCATGTCAGACGCTGCCTAAAATGGATAGCCTGGGTTTTACTGCAGCTGTTTGTGCAGAGGTTGCTGGGCACCCAATGGCCGTTCCACGGTTTTCATCACCCACAATCCTTTACAGGAGTGGAGAGGATGAATCCTTTTTTGAAGGAAAGTTATGATAAAGGCCGCCAGGAAGGTTTTCCTTGTTTGGTGCCACTGCCACCGGCCATGTGCGGTGTGAGTTCTACCAACAACAAAGAGACAGGGCTTGGCCCGCTTGTTGTGACTGGAAAACCTATGTCTGCACTTGTTTTGTGTACTGCAATTGTACATTTGGGATCAGATGCTTGGAGTGTTGACAATGGAGTGTCATTTGGAATTAAGGAGACAATTCTAATAGCATTCTTCAATGTCAAAGGGGGTTTAGCACTGCAGAGAGAGCAACTCACTTGGCTCACGATTAAATGGAAAGGAATGTGCTGCCACAGAGCACAGCTAGAACAGAATCACTTTGAAATAAGAGTATACTATGCACAATGCATCAGGTTACTATAAAATATGACAGCTTTATTGGCTTTAATGTGAAGGAGAGTGTTTTTTGAGAAAGTGTTTTGTTTTGTGTGTGTGTGTGTGTGTGTGTGTGTGTGTGTGTGTGTGTGTGTGTACTTTAGTGTGTAATTAACTACATGAATGCATTTCCACAGCATGCTATAGTGTACGCACATTGACTGTGATGGATGGTAAAGGTTTTTCTTTGCAGAGAGACATCCACCCACCCCCTGCTCTCTCCCTATAGCGGTGGGGGGTGGGGACGGGGCTGCAATTGAGAAGTGAGTAAGTCAATACTCCACAATCAGATTTGGGCAGTTCCTGATCAAATAGACCTGATAGAAAAGAGAAGATCCCCACAAGCTGCCCCAATGACTCATCGTCACAGAACCTGCTAGAGCAAACAAGACATCACAACCAACCTTTCAGGACTTATCTCTCCTCAAACAAAAATACTGACCAGTGCAATGCATCAAAACACAGCTATTTTCAGCCAAATACTTGTACCCTGTGTGCCCTCTTCAATTGAGATTCCTTTAGATTAATTTATATGTGGCAGGATAGACAACAGTCGTGATGACGATGAGAGAAACAACAGGAAGCACACAGAAAGAGAATCTAATCCCAAATAAGAGATTGCCTGCACTGGGACTAGAAGTGCTGTGACAGAGTAGTCGTGAATTGGGATGGATTCACTGGTAGGATGGAAGAAGCTATATTGGAGGAGAGAGAGAGAGAGAGCGCAACAGAGACAGTCATTATATATGTGAAGGTAGGCTGACTTGATGTTTTAAAACAGGATCATTCACACATTGACTTCAGGGCTCTGATCTCTTTTAAACAATGACAGCAGATTTCCCATTGGCTCCTCTAACTAATAAAATCCTGCCCCAGGAGGGAAATCCCCTCTCCCTTCCCTCATATTAACACACAGGCCACATCTACACCCACCGGCCACATCTACACCCACAGACCACATCTACACCCACTGGAGAAGCAACCGAAGCCACAGAAATCCTCCTAGAAGCTGTAAAGTTCCTCCAATCCCATTACTGTCTCCATCTGGACATCACCACAGAGGAGCCCATTACTGGAGGGTCACTGGTCCTCTGTCTCTCTCTCACCTCTCTTTCTCTCATCCATCTCTCTCAGAATCACACACATAATACAGAGAGAGAGAGAGAGAGAGACATTCACACACACACACACACACACACACACACACACACACAAAAAACACACCCCATTTCTACCAGGACCCCTGAAATCACAAACCAACACGCGTGCCACACACCGCTCTGGCTTTACCGTTCACCAGAGACCCATTATAAGGGAGCCTGCTGGTCAACACTGCCTGTAAACGCCTGATTAAAAGCCTGAGGCCTTAGGGCTTACCGGGTCACAAACAAACAGCCCAGGGAACTCTATTCCACACTCTGGCTCACGGTGCAGGGTATGGATTTCCAATCGCCTTCTCCTTTCTCTACGTTAGTAAATCCTCAGCTCCTCAGAGCTTTAGCATTGTGTATGGATCATGGCGACTTTTCTTTGTTGATTCTCTGTCACTTCTACTATGAAATACCCAATCTAGGCCTTTCAATGTAGTGGCGAGCATCTGAAGTCAGTGTGGATACAGTATGTGGTTCATATTTTTCATGTCAGCCCGTAACAGTGCATCAAATTCTGTTCAGTCTGTAGGAGAGTGAAATTGACTGCATTTGGACACCTATGAAATATCTAGTTTATCTTTTTGTTGAATAAAGTCAATGTGTGCGTCTGTGTGTGTGTGCGTCTGTGTGTGTGTGTGTGTGTGTGTGTGTGTGGTGTGTGTGTAGACACAGCATATTTTCTCTCAGCCCATAACAGTATGCATTTGTTTCCGCTCAATCTGTCCAGGAATGATACCTGCTGCGTTGGCCCGGTCTGCGATTGGCTCACTTAATTTCCTAATGGCCCTAATTGCGGAGAGGAAGCCTCTGGTAGAGTTCAATTAGACATACCCATCAACACTGACTGGCCTCATCTGTTGAGCTAAATGTGCCCCACAGATGGGAAGCCTGGGCCAGATGATCCATCATCTCTCCACAGCTGAAACCCTACCAGCACTTTTTTGGCAGGAGGCCAGCACAGCGCCACTCCTGAGGCTACATCAGCGCCCGGCCTGCACAGAATAAGTTTGGGGACTCAAACTAATGTCCATGATGAACTGTGATGGGCCACAAACAGCATTTAAGCTAATGTAGCACCTGCTGGTTAGATGGCATAGGTCAAGGGTTCACAATCAAGGAAGCATAATGTATGTGCCATATGCTTTCTATTTGCTGAGAGTATTAGTCATGATAAAAAGTGTCTACTGAATAAGTTAGTAGAAATGAAATATTTTTAATATCTTTATCTTATTGAGTTCTGCTGATGTGTTGAGTACCTAGAGATGTGAGTGGCTAGAGGATATGCGCTACATCTCACTTATGTAGGTCAACCGATTCCCCAACTGTGTGCAGCAGTAAGCCGGTGCCTATCACAGGAAAAGGTTTTCATCTCACTTAGATAGAGCCACACAGTCCTGCAGGAGTCACAGTGGCTCATGAAGTAATTGTGTGTGTGTCGGCCATTGTGGCTCGGAGAGTAGGTGAGTGCATTAGCTTCCTTACCCCAGAGGCTTTTCCAGGCGACTGGCCGGCGAACCAACTATCTCACCCAGAGTGCAGAAGGCCTGACCCAGGAAGTCCTGCTGGAGGGTCAGCAGTTGAATATAAAGGTGGTAGGGCGGGGGGTATTGCATTGTGGGAATTGTAGTCCATGGAAACAGGGGCAGACAAAGGAACAAACACATCCATTAGAGCGGTGCTTGACCTCTGGTAGTGTACAGTAAGAGAGACTAGAGAGGCTGACACGTACGTTGAAGTCGGTGGGCTTCCAGAAGGGAGGGCAGGTAGCAGCAACAACAACAACAACAACAACAACAATATCATAGAACAGAAAGAAAAAAGGACTACACCAAAATACAAGACCATTGTAAAAACTAAGAACAAGGGTTCACACTTGAGAGTGTGTGTGTGTATGTGTGTGTGAGAGAGAGATAGAGAGAGAGAATGGAAAAGAGAGAGAGATACTTTAAGAGACTTTTTGATGTTTATGTTTGAATTCTGACCATTACCAACTGAAATAAAATCAAATGTAAATCATAAATAAGACCAATAGTGGAAAGTAACAAGGACCATGCAGTGAGAGTATTTGGTATATGGAAACCATTACTTTAAGCCCATATATTATATGCGGTGCTAGATGACACAGGTGACATTATCAAAGCATCATTACTTTTTAATCAGTAATTACCAAGTACTGTTATATTACCAACAGACGATTACAGCATGTGAGAGAATCTCCATTAAATTACATTTTCTTCCACTACATTCGACGTATGGCCATGATAGTCCATAACCAAACAGCTAAACACACTGGGGATTTGTAAGCTTTGATTAACGGTGCAATGATAGGTCTTAATGGGATAGGTCCCAATAGCATTGAGTTAAAAATGAATGTTCATTAACAGTGCTATCAGAAAACCCTACAGTACACAAAAAGGCCATTCCACTCTGAACAGCTCTGTGCCCAAACTACCTCTCACACAGCTGCTATCTGGACTTTATATTTACTACTACTGGAATGTTATGGCAAGCCTGAAAATGAGACCCTACTAATCACACCCGGAGACATAAAACTTCCCAACATGGCTGCCTTAATTAACATTGCTTAATGCATCAGTGACTTTAAGTATTGATAAGGCATGTGCAATTTATAAAGCCAAGGTTTATGGTTTGTTTGCTGCATGCTAACAAAAGTATGAAGTTAATGTCAATTAGGGGGACCATGGAGAGAAGAATCACTCAAATATAGCCTATATATCTGAACCTGCTGATGGCGGTGTTTGTGTCATGCTTGCATAGAACCAAGAGCAGGAGCGGGGCATGCTTCTGAGAAAGACAGAGAGAGAGAGAGAAAGAGAGAGAGATATTTGGTGTGCTCTGGGGGAGCAGAGTGTACTTTGATCCAGCCACCCTACAGCACAGATCGATGCAAGGGACAAGGCTACTCACATGTTTGGACAGGTCTGGGCTTTTAGAGTCGATGTCATATCTGGAGAAAAAACAAAACACACACACAGATAGACACACACACACACACACACACACACACACACACACACACACACACACACACACACACACACCAGCTGTAAGAAGAAGAGGCCCCTAAACTCGAAACTTTTGCTCTAGTTCACAAAGAGCACAGTATTGACCCGTCCTATTCTGAAATCCACCCAAAGATATTTATAGGGCTTGGGTGATGGTGGTGTTGAAGTTCTCAACCTGGAACTACAGCAGTAAATGAAGGGAGCGGGGTGCATCTGACAACAACCCCTGTCAGTGGAATGCTTTTCAACAATCACAATGAAAGTTTGATGGACAGAAATACATTGAAGAAACTATCAATGACGTTCAAAGTTTTAAATGAAAATACAGCTGGTTGTTAATTTGTAAATTTTGTTCATTTAATTTCTGTCATGCCATTTTAATTATGCCATTCACTGAAGTCTGTCTCTACCTCCTATCACAGTAGTAGAAGTCTCCACACCTCAGATAGAAATGTTTACATTCCCTCAGCGAAGGCTAGGAAAAAATCTAATTACATTTCCAGTGGCCAGGAGAAGGGAACATTAACATGGCAACCACGGGAGCAAGAGAGTATAATATAATCCGTTACCCAGAGCACAATGCCTCGGACATAAAGACGAAGAAGACCTTGGAAAAAAGTAATTAAGTTTAAGGTAAATCCTCTGAGACGATGAGGTAATGCAGACTTCAATAAGAGGTTAAGGGTCCGGCTGATGTACGTGCAGACACATGCGACGTGATCAAAGCCCAGCGTGATGATTGGTATAAAGGAGAGCGCTCCAGCAGCGGGCGGTTCTGGTGGAGCGTTAATAAGGAGCAGAGTTGAGACTCTCACACCTCGGGCCAATACAGAAATAACCCTTTCACCCACGGGGAAGGGGTGGGCGGTGATGAGGGAGAGGAGGAGGAGGAGGAGGAGGAGGAGGAGGAGGAGGAGGGGTGAAGGGGTGGAGGAAAAGTAAGAAAGGATGGGTGGAGAAGAGGAAGAAGAGAAAAGGAAAAAGGAAACAGAGAAGAGTGAAGAGGACAAACAGAGTGTGGAAGGAAAGTGAGAAGCAAGATCCTAGAGAAAGCCGGATGATATTAATGACGTGTAGGACAGATGGATTATGGGATGAAAATGGAGGACAAAAGGAGGTGAAGATGGAGAAACAGATAAAAGCCAAACCCACGATGAGTTTGGTTAAGTAAAGGATGAACAAACAAAACCAAGAATGAAAATAAAACGAAGTTGATAGAGGGAGAGATGAGGGATTATGATGAGGAGTATGGAAAGGACAGAAGCTGACGGAGGAGGAGAAGGCTATGGAAATATGGAGGGGGCAGGGAGCTATGGCGCTGAGGTCCATCTGAGCTGAAATGAGCCCCAGGAGAGACGTGGGCATTTTTCTTTAAGCGTCAGTGTGGGGAGAGAAAGAGAGAGATGGTGGAGGGAAGCAAACCACATCAAAATTTCATCACCCTTTTACAAATCCTACTGCCAACACATGACAATCAATACAGATAGGCTATTCATTATTACACAGAGAGACGACCCAGATGGAACACCAGGCAGAGGAGAGAGGGAGGAGGGAGAGAGAGAGAGGAGAGATAAGGAAGTGTGTGAAAGAGAAACAGAGAGACAGTGGCAGAGGGAGAAACAAATTGAGTTACAGTAAGGCAGATAGAAATGAAGGGACAAGGGGTAGAGAGAAAGACAGAGAGAGAGAGCGAGAGAGAGAGGGAAGTAAAAGTATGAGAGAGAGAAGAGGGAAGAATAAATCTTAAAACAACTCGGAGCTCCATCCCAGAAAGTCCCCAGTGCAGTTCTCTGATCAAACAGAATAACTCACATGTCAAAACGCAGATTCTGCTTCTCCTCAAAGAAGTAGTCCAGGATGTACTTCCTGACAAAGTCTGGGTTCAGTGTGTTGTCGATCACTTCTGTTCTCCCAAACTAGGGAAACACAGACAGACAGACAGAGAAATCGAGAGTTTAAGGTGACTGTACAGGGACTGATTTAACTGCCATCCATGAGTTTAAAGCAATACAATGTAAAAATGTGGTATTTAAACCCCTTGTTGTCAATGTTTAATGTACTGATACCCATTTAGGAGATATCCAGTGCATGAAAAACTGACAAAAGGGTAATGTTCCTGCAATATGCAACATAGTTATACATACCAGACACCATCCTCCATAAATCAGTGTATTATAAAAATGAGTTAGAAACTGTTACTCTAAGGCATGTTTTTTATAAACTGCATAGTGTTGCTTTAGTGTGCAGGAGGTGTGGGCAGTGTGGCAGTAGGTGCTTCTTGACCTCTGAGGTCAGCTACAGGGGACTGAAGATGATCGCACTCGTGACAGCACACAAGAAACTGTGTCAGATGCATAGAGGATGAGGATACATACACACACACACACACACACACACACACACACACACACACACAGACTCACACACTTGCATGAATGCATAAACACACACACACCACACACACTCACACACACACACACACACACACACACACACACACACACACACACACATATTAAACACATACTCATTGAACATTATTGAGACATTATTACATATATTAACACAATATTACACATTGACACACACACATCATATACCAGCCATTAGCCACACACACACACAAACACACACACACACAGATCAATGTGCTGTAACACTCACCAGTCACACTTCCTCTGGCTTATGGTGACACTCCTCATTATAACTTTACACCAACTGTCAGCGACTGACTGTCTCCAAGCGGATGAATCCCGTGGCCATGCACCATGGCAGCTGATAGCATAATTAATTACTCACTGCATTGGATAGTAACACGCTAACAGTTTGACTGGCCTGTCATGATAGGTTTCTATCAGGGGACACGGTGCTCCGTTAGTTTCCTTTCCAAAAAGAGTGTGTTGAATCAAGCCCTTCTAAACGCGCCGTGAAAGCGTGACAAAGACTCTCATCGCTGTTTATTTTTGATATAATAGGCCAGTGATTTTCAACAGAGGCTATCAAAAGAGCTTTCATTGTGGTAATGTCTATATCTGTGTGTGTGTGTGTGTGTGTGTGTGTGTGTGTGTGTGTGTGTGTGTGTGTGTGTGTGTGTGTGCGTGGTGTGTGTGTGTGTACGCACGTGTGTGTGTGTGTGTGTGTGTGTGTGTGTGTGTGTGTGTGTGTGTATGTATGTGTGTGTGAGAGTGTTAAACCACTATCTGCACCCAGCAGCAGATACTCCTTGAAAGGTGTCTTCCCTCTTTCATGCACATACTCCATGACTGAAACACTGTGTGGTTTGTCCCCTCTGCTAATTGTGTTCCCGATGAATAATTCAACATTTGGAGGGGGATTTTTTCTTTTTAAAAATGCATAAATAAATGATCCCCAGTGAAAGCATTACCATAAACTGACATAGGGAATGAATAATTACAGGCCTAACGCACAGGCAGCCCAAGACACAAGGCACAAGGATTATGGGCCGTCTGGCTGCTTGCTGCACTGCCCCCCCCTCCCCCGACACACACACACACATGCATCTACAATTACAGCGCGGGCCTGCCGTTGTGTGGGTTAGCACAGACCCTGGGCGAGCTAATGATCCCGCAGTTGTGTTCTCACAGTGAAGGCCCAGTGAAAGCAGCAGTTTGTCACACTTAAATTAGCACAAGCTGTAGCACAATGATACAATACGTTCAGACAGGTTGTAATTTTAGATGTCAGCGAAATGGTATCTGTTTGCCTTTGCAATAAACAAGGGCAGGAATTACGAGCTGTGTGTGGTTGGGGTGTGATCCGGCTGACTGCAGAGTGGGAGCTGGTTCCGGCGTTGTGCCGCACCGTACCGTGCCACAGAGGGTTTGAGCCTGCTGTTGCATCAGCCTGGCCTGGAGAGGGGGTGAAGAAAGAGCCGTGTTTCTGTCAGAAGTGTTTCTTTCAGACACACACACAGACACACACACACACACACAGACACACACACAGACACAAACACACACACACACACACACACACACACTCTTCACACCTCACCCCTACCCAGCTCCAAATGAACGAGCAAACACCTCTTTCTTTAAACCAGTCGTCAGGGACAGGAGAGGAGAAACACATCTAATACATCTAAATTAAGAAGCAGTAAGAAGAGATTTCTTTCCTCTTCTCTTGTCCTCTGTTTAATTAATTGCATGGGGATGCCGTTTAAGCACCGTGGCAGTGAGAGAATACCCGCCTCTTTACCCCTGATCTCATCATTCTCCGAGTGCCAGTGTGCGTCTCTCGTCAGCCACTTCCTGTGGTTCTGGTTAATTGAGACCTTCGCAGAAGAGGAATATTAAATGCAGAACTAAAATCTCCATGGGGAGGGCTGAGAGAAGAAGGTAGCGGAGGGCTAGGGTCGCACTCTGTGGTGAAAGTTACGTTTTTAGGGGTCGGAGGAGTGCGCTCTGCCGTCCCTTGCCTCCTTGACCCAGCTGTGCAGGGCACAGAGCCTCTCATCTATCTCTGTCAGCATCAAGGATCTCAGCAGCACTGATTCCCAGGGACGACAAGGAGAGGATGTTTGATAAAAAAAAAAGAAATCAAAGAAATCTCCCTGCTAGAGTCAGTTTGATATCCTGGGTTTGAGACTGGGGAAGCAATCTGCTAAAAATCATAACTCAAGCTATGAGTAACATCTGGTAAGAGGCACAGTCACTCATTACTGGAAAGGAGGATTTCAGCATCAGACTGCATCAAATGAAACTGATTTGGGCTCATCTGTATCATCCAGCCGGTAACTCGACTGTCAACACTTTTCCTTCAATTGCGACAGTGATTCAACCGTTTTGATAGGTGACCATCATAATATTCTTTCAGAGATAACACCTCTTATCTTCACATGGGGGAAACTGTTCAGTTGCTGTTCAAAAGACATCTGAAGAAGATGTCATAAGTGGCCTGTGTAGATGCTGCTGTGAACAGGAGCAGTCTTACGTAAGAACAAATCAAAGGATATATTTAATGTCTGCAGGCAGGGGAAGGTAGCTTGAAATGGAAAATAAAAACAACTTTTACTCTGAAAGTGACAGTTTGGAGACCTTTGTTCTGTTCAAAGGATGCTTACCGGTGGTTCCGTCATGAAGCCAGACAAGGCCGCATGGTGTTTATGCGATGGCTTTTCCCAAGCCACCATAATACAGTGTGTGTATCAGCCTCAATAGAGTTATTGATTTTCACCATTTCAGTGTAATAGAATACATTGCATGGGATGACAAGATAAATGGAAAGCTGTTTGTCTATTTTATGGGAGCCAAGATTAACGCCCGCAACCCTACAGAGGGTGTGTGTGTGTGTGTGTGTGTGTGCATGTGTGTGGGTGGGTGGATGGTGGGGGTGTCTTCGTATGTGTGTGTGTAAGGGGAACTATGCTGCATGCCTTGGGAATTGCATCTCCATATGATCCAATCTTGTCTTCTTTCTCATCTTAATTAACTCCTTAGCTGCACAAAAAGATAGAAAACTTTCTTAGCAGCAGATCCACTTTGAAACATTTGCCTCTTTTTGACCAGATACTGTCTAATGAGGAGACGCAGCACTCAAATAATCCTGAATAGAAATGTATGGGGACAGTTTGTAACCCGTTGTCTACAAATATCCCACCCCTTCTGTGTTGTAAGTAACCAACTGCATTTATTTAGCACTTTTTAACACTTTATAGCCTTATTTTAGCGATTTGGGGGAAATATTTGTATCATTCAATTCAGATTTAAAGGTAAACTATGCAGTATTGGCAATTTCCTTACTGTTTTCTCGGTTTTTGCTTCTTTTTCGCTGGCTCTGTCATGACGAATGTCTGAGAAACTCCATCGCTACCTTTTTCTAGTCGGTGTCTGGCATGTATGTGTATTTGAATGCAGTAAAGCAATTCGTTACACTCGTTATAATTCCTGACACCGAGGCCGTCGGCCCGCCGGCCCACAGTTGCAAGCGTGGTTTTTCCGGCACACAGGCTTAGGGGAAGCGACGGCCACAATTCAACCCGAAAAAAGTCATATAATCATCCCAATGACTCTGAAGCCGTTAAATGAAGGTAAATTAATCTTTAAAGCTCGCATATTAAGCTAAAAAACCTGCATAGTGTGCCTTTAAACATAGATTCTCCTAATGTACTTTATATGCCAATATGACCTCCCTTACATTTGCCTCTCCTTGCACTTCAATAGAAAAATAGCTGGACGATAACTGCCCAAAGT
>NC_063192.1:16716548-16754048 GCF_017589495.1 Alosa alosa
GGGGTGAGAGTGAAAGATTTAGAGAGAGAGAGAGAAAGAGAGAGAGAGAAGGTGAGGGTGAGAGAGGAAGCGAGGATGATGGAGAGAAAGTGAGAGTAAGGGAGAGAGAGAGAGCAAAAAGTGGGCCCAATTAGGCTGGTTAGTCATCAGTCACCATGTACATTTACTAAAGGTCAGCTGGAGCCCCAGGGCTGAATCTAAGACAAGGACACAGCTCTCTAGACTTCCTGCAGACCCATTCATTTACATACAGCAAGGACAGGTGCCTCTGAGTTACAAACGTCCAGTATCAGGGGCCATTCACAGTACATACACATATATACATATACATATACATACCAATACAGTACAGCATAAACAGTCTCATGTACCATATACTGTACATTCAATATATCCATCATTCAATATGCATCATACAACATACGGTAAATGTTATTGATATGATGTGGTAACACATAGTCTACTGTACATGTGGAGGCAACCATTGTGAAATGTGTAACAGTAGGGGGTGGGAATGCTGAAATGCATTTGAAAATTCTAAACAAACACAAGTGCTTAGTGAAGGTATGGGTCAAATTAGGGTTGAAAATCTCTTTGCTCTTGTGCCAAAACTGTGGAGATAGTTGTGGACTTCAGGAGGAATCCAGCCTCACTAGCCCCCATCATACTCCATGAGTCCCCAGTGAACATCAGCATAACATCAGCTCCCTCATCAAAAAAGCACACCAGAGGATGCACTTCTTGCGGCAGTTGAGGAAATTCAACCTGCCAAAGTCGATGATGGTGCACTTCTACTCTACCATCATAGAATCCATCCTCACCTCCTCCATCTCCATCTCGTATGCTGCTGCCACTGCTAAGGACAGGGGAAGACTTCAGCACATCATCTGCTCTGCTGAGAGAGTGATTGGCTGCAGCCTGCCTTCTCTCCAAAGTCTGTACATTTCCAGGACCCTGAGGCGGGCAGGAAAGATCGCTGCAGACCCCTCCCACCCCGGACACAGTCTTTTTGAGACACTCCCCTTTGGCAGAAGGCTGCGGTCCATCATGACCAGGACCTCACGCCACAAAAACAGTTTCTTCCCCTCTGCAATTGGTCTCCTCAACAAAACATAGCCCCCCTTTCTGTGTAGTGTTTTTGTCCTTGCATCTGTCATATATATATATATATATAGTTCTATATTATATTATATTATATTATATTATATCATATTATATTATATTATATTATATTATATTATATTATATTATATTATATTATATTATATTTGTATTTAAATACTTTAAATACTAAAATTATTCTGAAGATCTGTTTGAAAAGCTAAAGCAGATAAAGCTTCATCTTACATCGTTCCTCAACACCTGAGTTTATTCTCTTCAGCAGTTATAGAGAACCTAACCGAAAACACGGGGAAAGCCAGCAGAGATATGTGAACAGATGTATAGAGTTGCATGTTACTGAGCTGTGCATGTAAGTGAGATTTTCCTCAGAATATTGTGTCAAGAATGAGAGCCTAAGCCTGGCAATGCCGCCTGAAATCCCTCAAGATCAATTCTCACTCTGAGGTGATATGCTGTAGATGCGGTGAGGGCAAAAACAGCAGGTTATCACAGATTTGCTGATCGGTACAAATCTTAAGGTTGGATCCCGAACTAAAGGGCAAAGCTATGTTTTTCATACCACCCCCAGACCTGAATCTTATAAGCCCTGACAGTCAGAGAGAGCACAACCAAAGCAGTATAATAACTGCAGTCTGTGATGGTTTATTCTGTGGGATGCACTCTAAATGTACTGTAGATATTGGTAGGCTACCAACATACACCCTCAAATATTCCTGGTACCAACATCCACTAAGCGGTACTGGTACCCACATGTATCACCAGCTAAGCCAATACACACACATGGGGAAGGGACGTAGAGAACGCTGTTTAGTATTGTGGTGTATTGAGATCCCATTAAGAGCCACTCTCGTATTTGACTCTACAGGACCGAAACATAACTTGCCAAGTACATATGGACACGAAACAGCTGTCAACAAGACAAGGCTGCCCCAGCTCCAGTATGGCTTTTTAATGCCGTTTAATTGCTGTTAAATGTCTCATCCAAATACAATAGATTCCACAGAAGGCTGAAGTACCATTAGAATAATGGATGAATCTGTTAGGGGTTATGGGGGAGAAAGTTTTTGGTTTAAATTGAAAAAGTCATTATGTGCTCAACACAAATGCATTTTATGTTCTGTTGCCTTGTGTGATATTGTACTTTAAGGCTTGGTTGTCTGTTTCAAACAAGTGAGTGATGTAAATGCATATGTGTGTGTGTGTGTGTGTGTGTGTGTCTTAATTAACTCCTGAATAAAACATGTAAATGCTTTCTTTAATAATCCAACCAGCAGTCCTACTTCGGGCGCATCATAATGCACACACATATCTGCATTATATACAGCCTACTGTCTAATTCACACCACTAATTGTTAATTTCCTGTGTTAAACACAAAGTGATTTCCAAGGCCAGATGCGCGTGTTTGTTTGTTGCTAGGATGAAGCGGTACCATTAGTCACTTGTTAATTGAAGGTATTAGTGCACCGGTTGAACTCTCAATGACATCACTTCATTCATTACACCCTCTGCAACAACCATTATCAAAGGCAGTCATCTTTCTCTCTCTCTCTATCTATCTCTCACACAGCACTGTGTGTGTGTGTGTGTGTGTGTGTGTGTGTGTGTGTGTGTGTGTGTGTGTGTGTGTGTGTGTGTGTCCTGCTAATGATACCACCATTAAAATATGAGTCACCTAATCAGCTCCTGTCTCTGTCACAATGAGACATGCCCTGGGTCTGCATGAAGACATACTGTTCATGACATCCTATCTACAGTCATGTGGACAGCATAATATATTGATGGGCATACAGAATGTGCAACATGCACATATAAATGTATAAAACACATATACTGTACTATGTGTGTGTATGTACAAATGTAAGGTATGTGAGCATGCATGCCGACACACATACACAAGCTGTACAGTATGTGTGAGTGTATGCACACACATTCAGTTGCATGCTCTCTCTCTCACCCCCACACACACACACACATTATTACATACATACATACACATAGATAATTCTTAATCCCAACAAATTTTGCTTCATTTGCTGCATGCTGTTTGATGAGCTTCCTCAGGCATGTCCTGTCTGTTTTCCATACTTATGAGCGCTGGGGGTTTGCAGCTCAGGGCTGTCTCATATTTTCTAATCAGGTTACATCAGGTTGTCCTCGAGGCTCAATAATTTGATTTAAATATTCATGTTCAAAATGATTTGGCTGCCTACTATTTGCACCTGGGATTTCAAAAGAAAATGATTAAATCAATCCTTTTCTCTTTTTTTGAGGCATTACCACTTCTGGTTGGGGGAAAACAAATTTGCATTCCATTATTGCTACGAGTGCAATTTACCTTACTTTGAGCCTCGCCCTGGCTCACACTGCTACAGTCAAAAACAATCTTTCCCTGATCCTGTTTTATGAGGGAATTTACTGAAAGTACGCCAGACAACACAGTGGTCCGCTGTCTTTTTCAACCTTCCAGAGGAAAGTGAGTTTGGCTCCTTTTTCAAACTTTTTCTTTTTCTAAAAAAGGGGCCACTTCCTCTCGTGAAGTATGCCCAGGTCTCAGTAAGCTTTCTAACAAATAATTGCTTACATCCAGAGGCCAAGGACTGCAATGAGGAGCAGCTGAATTGCCCTTTTAGAGAGGAGCCACCCATTTATACTGCAGAAGGCCATCAGGGGTGCTACCCAATGAGTCTGAGTGATGCTTGACTTGGTTATAAAGAAACAGAGCAAAACATTCACTGATTAGTGTGAGGACGCTTCAGAATACAAATGACTGTATATGTGGCAAACATGTGAGTGAGCGAGAATAAAATCAGCATAGGCTCCTCAGAGACAACACCGAAGCTATTTGGTTTACCGTCAAATCAAATCATCATGTCGTTAGCTTACGGCAACTTCGCGTATTGGGAAATGCAATTGAATGCGTTAAATATGCCTTATTTATTAAAATGACCAGCTAAATCAAAATGGATCTATAAACATATCATACATGACTATTCCCTGAAACTCCGAAGACATAGCCGATGGTTAACCTGACCCTAGCCAGATGAATTTCGCTCCGCCTAGCTCCACTCATCCATCTGGAACCGATCCATTGAAGTGTTGCTTCAGAAGGCTGGGCCTAATCAAAAAATGCTTGCATATGATTGAATAAGCCACTTGTCCGTCATCTATTGACGTGCTACTATAACCACTCACATCGAAGCCAACCCGTGACGCTAATAACAGTGTCACAGTCGCTTCTACGCTTATGTCACATCTATGAAACTCCCCGCCCCTGCGCCCTGATTGGCTGAACCATAAAGTCGGTTGCAGAAATCACTCTCAATGGAAGAGGTCCCAGATGGATGTGAGTGAAGCTAGGCTGAGCTATAGCGGAACGAAATTCATCTGGCTAGGGTCAGGTTAGCCGATGGTAGCATTAAAAAAGTACGAGTTAATAGACCCCAAAAGCTGAGTGAAGTACTTCAGCATTGCTTTTCAGACTAAGCACAGAATAAAGGGGCTCTCCCAGAACGCTCTTAATTGGGCCCTGAACGGAAAAGAGTGACAACTTGAGTAGAGTTGTAGAAGGCGGAGGCTTCCTGCTCTTCGCCTAACCAGCCATTTGGCTGACAGTTATCTGGGCCCATCAGTGAGGAGGAAGCCCTGGACAGGCCTTCAGTTCTGCCAGCCTCACCATGCTCTTCACTGTGGTTCCGCAGTGAGCAAGAGAGCATGGCGAAGAACTCACTCAAATTGGCCCCTTAACATCTTTTGACATGTAAGAGCCAACGCGCCGACATTTTCTAGGCCACTGAGTTACTTTTCTCCCGTAGTAGACATACTGTTCTGTCACTTCCCGAAAGGAACAGAAATATGAAATATGAACTGAGAGGCAGGGACATTACAGTAATATTCTCTGCTGGTCAGGGAGTCATTAAATTAATCGAGTGAGAAAATACTTAATATTGATCCCAAAGCAGGCCACTTTATTGAAGGCAGTTTCCCTGTTAATAAAAAGACAAGCAAAACTACTCTAAACTACAAATGAGGCCCTTGCAGTCATGTCGCAGTGAGAACTCTTGTGTTCGTTCACACACAATACATCCATCAGGGGGATTTTGAACATTCTAACAAAAGATTTCGTTCTGCAACAATCCTGTCTTTGGAGTTGGCAACGAGACTCTACTGTGACATGTAAAGGAAATGCTCATTATGAGCTTCACCTTCATAGGGAGATAGACAAGCAGACAGACAGAAAGACAGATAGACAGATAGATAGACAGATAGATAGATAGATAGATAGATAGATAGATAGATAGATAGATAGATCGATAGATGGATAGATGGATGGATGGATGGATGGTAACTATTTTGTAATCGGTGAGTGGTGAGCCCATTTTTCCCTTGAGCAACCGCCCTTTAAAATGTCTGTGCGCGGCCGTGGCCTCAGTGCAGTAAGGGCACTGCTCCTGTAATTAGGGGGAATTAATCAAGAGCCGGCGCGTGAGAGACTCCTGAAGGGGTCCCTCTCTGGACGCTTCACTGGGGTCGTAATTAATTTGCAGGCCCTCACGAGGGCGGCGGAGCGGAGTGGAGCATATGCCCCCGGTGGCATTTTCATATGTGCCAACCTGCGATCCCTCACCCCTACTGCAGCACACCGCACCACATGACCTGACTGGTGGGCACCGTAATTGGCACCTTTCACCCAGGAGAGAGCATCTAGTTTGGCGAGCTAGCTTTGAAATAGAAATCGGCTGCCACCCCAGTCATGTGGATCGCGCGTCCAGATTTAGAACGGCAGAAAACATTCTGACACACCCACACACGTACACAGACATGGACACACACCGGCTACTGGGCACACACTGGGACACAGACAGTCACTTCAATGCAAAAACACACACTAACCTCAAATGCACAGACACATACACACACAAACGCTCCAACACATACAAACCTCAAATGTACAGACACACAACACACGGACACACACATAAATCTCGAATGCGCGCACACACACACACACACACACACACACACAGACAGTTGAGGCCAGGTCAGCCTTTCGATTTGTATTTTTTATGTGCCCAGCAGTGCATGGTCTATACAAAAGGACATGGACCACATGCACTCTACATTCTCCTGATGACCACCACACACACACACACACACACACACACGCACACACACACACACACACACACACACACACACACACACACAAGTCCTCTCATCTCAGCAGTAAAAGCCACAGCAAGGTCAGCCGCCAGTGAGGCTGTCTCTCAGCCGGGCCTCAATTTGCTCTATTTCAGCGATCAGCGCCACAGCGCTACGCAGTGCAGGGCTGCCATCGCAGGGCCATCACATCGGCTGGCCGCTAAAACGCCACGGCACACAACTAATGGGGGGAGCGAGGACGCATCGGGCCATTTAGAGTCCCAGTCGTCCCCTGGCTCAGAGTCTCTTCCACCCCACCCCACCCCAGAATCACTCCCAACAACCCACCCTGCATGCCCTCCGCCTCTCTCCACCAGCACTCCTCAGTCCCCTCTAATAATCCTGACTAGGCAGTAGGTGGGCTGCAGAAACTTTCCCTTCTCTGTTCGTGGTGGTGTATCGACTTCATATCACACACGGGTGAAGAGCTCCCTGGTCAGCCCAAGTGGCTTCATTAACGTCACATATGAGCTATGTGCCCACTCCCTGCCCCCCTTTCCCCCCTTGTGCCCACGCAATGGCAATTAAGGATAATAAAGACTACAACAACAAAACAACCATGTTTGCACTAAGACAGCACAGTGACCTCGACCAGTGTGCAATTAACACCATTCCCTACTTGCCCGAGGCTACTATGATTATCTCCCTCTCATTCTCCCTGACCCAAATCCCGAGGTATTCCCAGCTTTCCGTTTATTAAAATCAGACTAGTAGTTATGCAGGCGTATCACAATCACACACAGCAGGGCTGCAGGGAGTTGCTGCATAAGGGAGTGTAGCTCTGCCGACTCCAGTTCCCTGGCTTGGATCTTGCCCAGATCAGAGGGCTGTGCTATGAAGTGAGGTTACTTGCTTATCCAGGTAACTTCAGGTATTGAAAAAAAGAACAGCAGATTGAGTATCCATGATTTAAAAAGTCACATATTCTTTTGAGATAAGTGGTTACTCCTGAATCTACCTAGATAAGTCAGTAAGCTCACTTCCTAGTACAGGCCTCTAGTCAGCACATGTCAGATCAGGGCCCAGCCCAGTAGCCAACACAGAGTCTGAGAGTTGACACCATCAACAAATAACTGTTTAACATCCCAAACAAACTACTATCATCAACAAATAATCATTACCTGAACTCAACGAAACAAAAATGCTCAACACTCCACAACTTCATTTTGTTAGCAAAATCAACATTATCTCATCACATCATCAATAAATCACCGCAAAACATCATAAACGAATCACTACTTCAACTAATTAAAAATCCACTACGGTACTTATCATCATAATCATCAGAACTGACACTGACGTACTGTAAGGCAGCCTGCAAGAGAATAGAATGGAAAGTTAGTGTGCAAACTCTACATACTTTACACAATACTTAAAATGTTCAGAGGGTGACTACCAGAGTGAGAGACGGGAGAGCAGAGAAGTCATTTTCAAAACTCAGAAAAGGAGATCCATCTCTGCATGGTGCCCGAGGCTAAAGGCGCTGCCGCTCTGCAATTTTGCAGTGGATTGTAATCAGCACCCCTTTATTTATTTTCAAGGTGGGCGTTGTTCTCTGCCCTGCAGGGGATTATGGGCCAGGCAGCGGCAGCCAATCAGATCAGTGAGAAACACTGCGGAGCACTCGTTAATCTACACACATACAGCCCCCAAGTTTTCTCAGTGACTTTGGTGCACTTCTCGAATCATACTGCACATTTGCACAACAGTTAGTACATTTTTCAAAACAATTAGTGCAAATTGACTGGGTGTGTATGACTGTATGTATGCTGCTAATGATGTTATATGTTTCTATTTATTTTTTAGGTAACGCTGGCACAAATTATTAATTATTTTTTACATTTATTTATTTTTCTTTTTTTATATAGACTCTATGAACGAGGCACTGACTGGAGAGCACTTTACATTTTGCTGTACCTGTGACAATGGCAATATACTGTAGATCTTTTCTATTCTAAATCGCATATTGGATAACCTGCAAAAGCGTGTATCATGATGCTATTATTTTGTCTTGTTGTCAATGTGACAGTTTACTCTGTAAGTATTTTCTAATGAACAAGGCACAAGGCAGCACTATTTTCTATTTCAAAACTACAAAGTTACACATTATTGTCTATGGAAGGGGTTGATTGCAAGACAGTGGATATCAAAGTTTTTTTTTTGTTGACAGACATTGTGACTATAAAGAAAAAAAGGCTTTTACAGCATTGTGCAAATGAAAAATGGCAAATATACACCTCTTGGTCAGAGCTGTGCACCACTGTACATCTTTCTATACATCCTGATGTTCCTGTCTGTCAGGTCACCTACATTTATGTGCTAGACAGACTATGACAACTAGTTATGAGTAGTTCAACACATTTGCATGTAATGACACATGAGTATAGTGCATTTTGAACAACATGACATTAGCCATTGAAAATAAAAAAAAACAGCAGACATTTGTACAAAATCCGTTGCATGGATGATATGGAGTTTGAACAAAGAGTTTTGTTACCATTATGATCTGAGAAATGTGCCAAAGCAACTGAGAAAAACTGTAACTCTGATATTAAATAATTTCTGTAGGAGAATCGGTAGCTGCACACATAGAATTACAATGGATGGCATAAAAAAGACCACACTGTTTAATGTTCAAATCGTATTACTTTACTCTATGGGTTTTCATCGTGTATGTATGCTTTATGGATATAACTTTGCTATTCCTTTTGATAATTAATTAAAAATATGTAATATAGAACAAATTGCACATTGCATCAACACACCCACGGGTGAATCTATAATCTACTGTACCTAGCACACAACTGGGAACTGGACTGTTTGTTCTACTCTGTACTGATGCTATGGTTGCAGAACCCCTCTGGAATGAAGAGATGGAATTGGTTCGGGAATTAGAATCCTCGGCTGAGCTTATAGCTCCACCTGAGGAATAAAGTCTGGGGGTGGAGAGACCTTAATTGCTTTGATCCCTGTTAGGAAGGTACCCACCATCTCCTCCTCCTACACACACACACACTCTCTCTCGCTCTCTCACACACAAACACACACCACACACACAGACACACCACAACACACATTTACTCCAAAGGGCAATCTGGAGGCCGCATTAAACTCTACCCTGCTTCCCTGCCCTGGTGATCGATCCACAGCGCCAGATGTTTTCTTTCCCACCATCTGTTAGCGGGCTTGGGCCAGCCTCTGCCAGCCTTCCCCTGGCCACTGGCTCCCTGCCAGGACTCTAAAAGCTGATCCAGAGCCCCTGAACACCCTACGTCACGGCACACCTATGCCATCCTCCAGCCCTCCTCCCCACTCCTCTAGCACTGAGAAAGCCTAATGAGTAGAGGCAGGTGCTGTTAGTGCCGCTCTAGCTTCGCACTTGGACAAGATAGTGGCTCAGGTTATATCTTATTTATAATCATCATGCATATTAAATTTATGAGCGTGAAATGTGGAGTTTTTAGTGAGCAGATGTTAGAGTTTAGTGTTTGTGCTTGCTCAGAGTTGAGTCAGAGTAACTACTGTACTGGCATATGGAGGAATTATGTAAAGTTTTTACTTTATGGATTTGATGCTGACCAGAGTTGCGTAAAAATGCCTTTGACCGTCTCTCTGGAAAATGAAAAATCTGTTTTTATATTCTTCACCCATTCTTCCTCTCTCTCTCTCTCTCTCTCTCTCTCTCTCTCACACACACACACACAACACACACACACACACACACACACACACACACACATACACACACACACACAGACACTTAAAAATGTTTTTGGTTATCAGATATCTTTGAACTTGATTCATGTAGTAGCGAACCAAGTTCAAAGATATCTGATGTTGTCACATCTTTACGATGAGATTGATTGCAATCAAATATCTGCAGCCCAGCAGCCTTCATTCTGTGCCTAATACAGTGAGATGCAGAGCCCCACACAGTAGTGCCACTGATCCCAGTCCAAATCGGCCCTTCACTCGCTGGCATCAGTATTTTGTTTACTGCAGACTTCTGGGTCACCGCGGTAAAGGTATCAGTGCATCTGACACCCTCTTGGGGTCCAGTGCCACAAAATCTTCACTCATGAATAATTATATGCACTGCAGCACTTTGAGATGGTAGCCAGTCAGCTGCAATTCAAACATCACACACACACACACACACACACACACACCAAACACCAATACCACCACCAGCAAGATTCTCCCAAAGAATAGCAAACTGAATTTTGGCCCCTGTGTCTCGTCATGGTTACTTAAAAATTTAGCAGCAAAGAAAAAGTGGACAACCTCTCTGTGATTCTGCATCTCTCTAACAGATATGTCCTCAGGCCAAAGCCTTCAAAGCCCAACTCACTGGCTCACGGATGCAGTTTTAAAGCATAGGCAAACATAACGGGGTTCAACCACCAAGAATCTTCACAGAATTGATAAAGTGAGTAGGGTTACATCTGCAGTAACAAGACAGACATAGAAATATGTGTTTAAGTATGCTTAAAATGATTTTTGCAATTCTTGCAAATGTCTGCTATTCATGGGAATTGCCTCCCGTTCCTTCAATGGATGGTACATATGATAATCATCAGGCAGCAATGCCCATGTTTCCAGATCTGTCATTATAACCAGACAGTATTGACAACAGAGCGGCTGATTCCTGTGCTAAGATAAGTTCAACAGACCATCTTTTCTTTTCAGTGCCTGTTCTTTTCTCAGACGCTATCAAAAACCTGTCCTAAACTGTATAATTACACTGAGTCCTGCTATACTGAGCTGGGATCGAGACTTTAATATATACCTCTGGAGGAAACACGGCAGAAATATATAGAGTTTATATACTATGCAATGCTAACATAATGCATCAGGTGTTGTTATTTGAGAGAAACTTTACATTACAGTCACTTTACAGTCACCGACTCATGTTGGTAAAAATACATTATACAGGTTATCTGTTGAATGGTCCTTCCCCCCCAAAAAATTAGTTTTAACATCATTGCTTGACTCATTATGCAAAATGAATCATCTTATGGGCAGGGCAGTGCACATCATACATTTCATAAAGCAATTTCATACAATATTGACCAAACATCATAAGGCAATTTCTCCAAATCTTGATCAAACAGCAAATGCATTGGTATATTCATGCTGATTGTGTATAAATATCTGTTGCATGGTTGCATGCTGAATAGTCCTTAGGCCTTATATTTTATCTTATGAGTCATTACTTGCAAAAGTGTTGAATTACTTGTCCTAACAAGTTGTTATAATCTGTCAAGAATATACATATGTGGCCTGACAGGAATGTCAGAATGTATAGAAATATTTACCCACAGTATAGAGTAAATCTGGCTTACAGTGGTGCACAGCTCTGCCCAAGGGAGATTTCCTATGTTTCACTAAACATTTCTGTACATTTCTTCCTTTGTAGAATGCTGTAAAAGCTTTTGTTTTGTTTATACTGTAACAATGTCTGACAACAAATGGCAGTACAAACAGTATAGTACAGTAACATCTTTTTTAAACATATCCAGTATTTCACAATCAAAGCGGTGCTTTGCCGGTGCTATGCCCGAAAATAGTTCCAAATCTAAATTGGTCTAGTAAATCCCTTCGTGTTAATTTGCATTGATATTTGTACTCGATGTGAATGTACAGGTTACGAGAAATAATTATAAAAAATCTTGAGTTATTTGATTCACTTTTGCAACGACATGCTAGCTGGAATCGCCGGATTACAGCGACTACGCTAAGCTAAAGCTAACCGGCCCGTTTCTAGATTAGGACAATCACTGGGTCGGCTATAAAACGCTTTGGCTCACTCATCCAACTCTAGGGACTGCGGGGAGTGACCCAATTTCACCTAGGGGTGGCATATTCCTTTAAAGGGACCATAGAGTGGATGAAGGAGTATTTTATCTTGTTCTCTGATGTTGACATAGAAGGTATGCAACTTTGGTTTGTTAGGAAAATGGTCAGATGTTATTTTACAAGCCCATTTACAACCCTGTAAATAGGCTGGAGAATAAAACGGCCCATTTTAGCAGATATCTAGGGCTCCCTCATGGTTTTCTGGCATCCACATAAATAATTAATTGCCTCTCGACTACTCATGCAGGCTCCAGCTTCTATCTGAATCTCCAACCTATGCTCCAGAGCCCATTTACTGGAGCGACAGACTCATAGCACCCATACACATTGCGTCGTAGCTATGTTTAAACCAGAATTGGAGGAATTATAGAGGAAGAATCAGTCTCTCAAAGATTGGAATTAAAGGTACATTAGATTTTTTACACTTTGATTTTCACCTTAATATAACCTTTACGAAGCCAATTTGATGGTAAACGAACTTGTAATAGGCAAATCATTCATCTAGCATAGCTATACCACATAGACCATAGACAGTAAAAGATATGGACACAGCCTTCCCATAGACTTCGAACAAGACGAGTGAAGCCAATTTGAACCCATTTCCTGTTGGTCGACCCCGGTTCTCATGGATCCTCAGTCCAGGAGAGTGAGAAACATGTGACGGACTGAAACACAGTAACTCATCTGGTAGCCGTGCCAAGAAAATTGATAACTTGCAGAGTGCTGCCAGTTTGAGTGCAGCTTTTGGTGGGGATTTTTTCTGACGTAGAGCCAAAAACATCACTTAAAGGTCCAGTATGTAGGAAATAATGGAAAATAAACTATAACCATTCCAAAAATGATCACCATATGTTGTCAGAGAGTAAGGAAACACGATGAATTGAAGTAATGGCTTATTTGACAACATTACTCTAACCGTAAAACCCCGTAAAACCCATGAAAAAAAATGAGTTACGGGGCGGAATCTCTTGGAATTTTCAATTATGTTTTGAACGATTAATTCTAGAATAGTGTATTAATAATGGGCTAGCGCGTCCTCCTATTTGGGTTGCCAAATTAGCAAAGGCCAACTGTCAACAGCTGTCAGTTGTAGTCATGAACGCCTACGAGAGGCAGGAAAATTTCCAAAATTAAAACAAGAAACAAATTAAGTGGACATCGGAGGAGCTTCCTGAGATGGTGACGTCTTCGTCAAACGAAGAATATCAAGTCTGACGCAGAGCTGGCCATATTTCTCCACAACAGGTAGCCTAGGCTAAACTTCATCTGCATCGCTAACTTCAGCTAAATATGTTACGTTGGTTAGAGAGGTATTTTTTGTTTTCACTGTTTCCGTATGTGTAGCTGGGTCATGGTTGGAGAAACGTTAAAGCAGCTGCAGGTCAACTAACGTTAGCTGAGTCTTCATTACATCTGGCAACCCAGAAGAGGCTCGCGTCTGGTAGTCTTGAGAACGTTCACCAGTGTTTTGATTTTGGCCTACAGAACGTTCGGTAACAATCCTACAAATCGCACCTTTAATTGTTTGATGCTTTCCTAAATATCTTACCCGTGGACTTTCCCCCCCGAGTTTCTTATCGAGAGAATATGGTTACTTTGCTCCTGTGCGACGCTAAGTCGCATGCTCATTACATCATGATAGCATTGTTTTCGGAAAAAAGTTTATTACTCAACGGTAAAGTGAGTTACGAGGTAATGATGCCAGTCACCACACAATGTTGTATTTCTCCAAAAATAGAAAAGGTTCATATAAAGACTTAAAATGCTTCAGATGTAATGTTATTTATTTGATGTCAAAGTGACGCCAAAATGAATGGGGGTCAATGGAATGCTAGCTAGAAGTGGTCGATTTCTAGCCTCAGAGCCACCCATAGTGTCTACTCTTTTCCAAACGTTCGCCTACCCTCTTGGCATAGACTATAGCAAGTCGCTACCGCAAATCAGCCGTGCAACATGGTGGTCCAACAAATCTCGCGAGAATTGTGAAATATTACAGTACCTTGGCAGTAGATATAGCTCTTTGGAGATAGTTTTTGCCTGTTGTTAATCCTTCGCCATCGCAACAAAAACATTTTCACTGTGTATAGGGGGTTCATGAGAAATTTGCTATTTACAACAGCAAATATACATGTTTACAAATATAAATATTGCAACACTAGAGGGATCCCCACAGTAGCCAAAAATGCCTAACCTGCATAGTGTACCTTTAAATGTTTCTGAGTGTCAAGAATTGTTATTTTGTAGTTTCTCTACAGTCATAATCATAGCACTTCAGCCCAGACAAAGTTAGCATTTAACCATACTCCTTTAGATGCCCACTAACAGTGTAGTGGGCATCTCGAGCAAAACTCCTAATCCATAAAAAAGTATGTTCAGATCTACAAATTACTATGCTGTCCAAAAATCTGGGCCATTCAAAAATGAGGTGGTAAAAAATTGGATGCTGCTTCGAACTTCAATATTACCATACCATTACTTCAGCATTACTCTCATTCAGAGTTTAGTTTGCTACTGCACTGCTGTAGGCTATCTGATTAGTTTGTGCCTTAAAAGGACCATATTATATTCTTGTTTGCAACAGTGAGATATAATAAACCATTTGACAGGAGAGTGAGTTTGAAGATCTCTAAGCCTGGGCGAGCATGGTGCTACATGGCCAAGCACATTCTAGAAGACTGAGAAAATAATATGTTGAGATTCCAGTTCTGAATCCCTATCTCTCCCTTGGACCTCAATTGCTTTGACATCTATTATCTGAGGCAAATATCATCTCATTGCAGGTCAGCCCTTTGAGATTCGATCTCTGGAGGCATTGTTTTACCCTTTATTCCTCCATGATTGTCCCCTATGATCTAACAGGTCCTGGAACAGCCCCCCTGGAGACAACCGATCATTGGCGCTCGCGTGGCCGGTGGGTTGCCTGTTGACATTTCAATCTGTCGATTGAAACGGTGTGTGTGTGTCTGTGAATGGGTGTGAAGCTCGTCCAGATACAGAGGCGGAGGTAGAGGCCGATAGCTCAGCTGGTCATGGCCGCCAGCAGCTGTTGAATATTGGCTTACATTGACGGCAGGGGCAGTGGTACTGTAGCTCACACAAAGTAGACACACACACAAATAAATTTGACCCAGACTAATAAGAATATGGCCCAGACTTGGAATATCCTACACACCTGCATTTCACTAACTTAAAGAAACATGTCATCCTAGCCTGGTAAACCAGACCCTGGAATCTTTCAGATTAAGGGTCTGGCCACGAGTAATGAAAATGGCCCAATTCGAGGGGCGGCACCAAGCATACATTTGAAACTCTCACTGCACGCAGTTGGATAACGCTACGACCAATCACAACAATTCATCAGTGTCAGTCATCAGTGTAGCTCGCCTTTGTCCCGCCTACACCGATTTGATTGGTCCCTCTCGCTCGAGAGATAGAAGAAATTTGGATCATTGCTCATGGCCAGAGTATCTTGCGGGCACAATTCAAATTGTGCTCTCGCGAGAACTCTGGATTTCCAGGGTAATGTCATCCCACATCAGAGTAACATCCTGTGACACTTACATGTAAATGTACTACAGATGCCAATTTGCTCAAACTTACATGTACAGTATGCCGTCATTTTATGACTGGCCATGAATTAACACATGAATTTTTCAGTACTGATTATTTATTTATACACTGTCATAAACAATCAATCTTGAAACACTTTACAAGAAGTCAAGGCCTTCACCCAAATAAAACAGCATGTGAAAGCTTAACTTTATTTACATGTAAGTATCTTTGGATAAACTTACATGTAAGTATCTTTGGATAAAAGCATCTGCTAAATTGAGTCAGTGTAAATGTAAAGGAAACAGTGACAAAGGTAATAAAGTGAGGTAGGAAATGTGTTAAGGTTGACCCAAGGGGAGACATCTGCCCAAAACCGAAGCCGAAAGGAAGGAGAATTTCGTAGAAAGGAGATTATGGGTGACATCATGTAAGCTGCCTAGTTGCCCAGATACACATATCAGGTGTAGAAAGAAATCAAGAAAGATGAGTAAAATATGTCAGGAAATATTCCAGCAACAACATATCAACCAGCTACAAGGTTGTGGCTGTACTATTAACTTAAAACACCCTAAATACATATTCAAAATACATTCAAGCACCTTCATAGACACCAAGTGACCAAATGACACTTTAAACAATATGACTCTGCACAGTAGGTAAAGGGACTCTGAATGTTCTGAATGATGCTGTTTGGGTTGGATCAGGAACAGACCCCACTGGGGCTGGATCTGTCTGCCTGCCGGTTCTATCACTGAGTTTAGAGGCCACTTTGGGCCACTGCTGCAAGGTCAGGATCAGGGGACAAAATAGATCCAGAGTCTGCTCTCTGTAAACAGTTCATGTTGTTCCCTGTCACTCTAAAAGCACATTGGCTTTGAATCCACCCTGAAACCATAAAGCCCTGCTAGAACAGAGGGGGGTTAGGTGTGGCCTTGAGCCTTCCAGTGGAAAAAAAAAGAAAGAGACAATACAAAGTCAGTATGCAGTATGGATTTCTAGGATTTCTTTAGTCTTGTCCTTTTTTCCGCTTCTCTAATGTCACTTTAAATGGGAGGCCTGATGGATTTGAAGCATCCCCCAGGATTCAGTTTCCCTTCTCATTACCCCATCCAGCAGCAATGCAAACACGCATCTGGGGCAGGCCAATCTGAACTCCAAATGTCACCATCCGCACTGGAATGTATTCATTTATTCCATGTTTTCTTTGAGCTGCCTGATCACACTGTGACTAGCTATGAGGCCGTCTGGAGCCACAGGGGCTGTGGGAGGCCATATGTAATGGGATGTGTGTTAATCTTTCATTGGACATGGAGAGGAGTGAGGGAGAGATGCAGGGGAAAGAAAGAGAGAGAGAGAGAGAGAGAGAGAATGTGATTGAGTAAGACAGTGAGAATCAGAGAGAGAGCGAGATAGTGAGAGAGAGAATGATTGAGTGACAGAAAGAGTGAACGAGAGAAGGAGATACAGAATGAGAAAGAAAGAGAGGGACATAAATCAAAGGCCTCCAACGGGCCGTTTGGAGGGGGCCAAATCACACAAGTCTCTCCTCAGGGCCAGTGATGACATTTGCACCACGCTGCTCTTGCGGTCTCAGTGGCATCATGACAAGAACACAACATGCCCCATCGCAAAGAGGAGGAGGAGTGCAATGAAGAGAAGATAGAAGAGGAGGAGAAGAGAAGAGAAGAGAGGAATAGAGAGGAGAGGGAGGGAGGAGAACAGAGGGGGAGGAGAAGAGAAGAAGAGGAGAGGGAAAATGGGAGAGAAAAGAAGGGAAGGAGAAGAAAGGAGGAGAGGATTAGAGAAAAGAGAAAGAAAGGAGAAAGGAGGGAAGACAGGAAAAGAGAGGAAAGGAGAGAAAGAGAGGGGAAGGAAGAGGAGGAGAACCATCATTAATCTGGACCTCAGGGCCATTCTCCAACATCCCCGTCCTGCCACTCCAAAACTCATCTTATAAGCCAGACTTGTGTGAGGGGAACATTAATGGACACTGGGGTGAAATCGCTATCGCTTATTGTAATGCAGGCTTGTGATTCGCGTCACGGCCTGGCCTGGTGTGTCCTGCTGCTGCATTGCTGTCGTCAGGGTTGCGGGCTGGAAGCTGTGGGCTGCTGGAAACTTTTCAATTATTCACCTCAGGCCCGACGAACAGACGAACGCCGTTTACTACCCGCACCCAGGGCTGCGCCAGATAACGTCCTCCCTCACAGCTGGGCCGAGTGTGTATGTGAATGTGTGTGTGTGGGGGGGTCGCAGATGGGTGGCCTTCCAGATCCCCATGGACATGATTCTGTTGGTGTCGCGAAGAAGCAACGCGTGGGCAGAGGGCAGATTACACGAATCTGCAACCACACACACACACACGCATGCACAGACACAAACTCATATGCACTAATACACACACGGAGACTCAAACTCACAGACACACAAGAAACACAATCACATAAGAGAAGTCCAATCAGAGGAACAATCCCTATCACACAGCTACAGGAAGGTCTTATTTTGATAAGAGGTTATCTGCTCCCAGCGCCCCCACCACCACCGCACACTTCACACTTCTCTTCCTGTCCAATAACAACACTGGGTTATGAGAATTGGGCAAAGGAAAGGGAGTGACACACATGCACACACACACACACACACACACACACACACACACACACACACACACACACACACACACCAATTCGATTTCATCTTTGAGGCAATCCATAGCGCCTCTCAGCCTTACCAAATTAATTACCCACGGCAAATTGTGGCACTGATACCTCTCCTGGCACGGAGCCGAACTCTCGTCTCCTCCCCTCTCCTCTCCTCCACTCCTCTTCTCATGTATGCGCAGGAGGGCAAAAGCTAGGAATTCGATTGCAGGAGGAAGATGCTTTCCATCTCAGCCATCATTTGCTCGCTTTTCTCACTCGAGTATTTACCCTCAGGGGTATATTTTGACAGGACGAAATGAGCCCCACCATTTATATTTACAAATTTCCCAGAGAATTACTACATTTTTTGAGTCAAGATTATTTTTTTTATTTTTTTGAGAATTACACAGCTATTCCATTTCTTTCCACAGTTATCTCTGTCATTGAACATAAGCTGCTCAAACAGTGGAAAAAAATGAGATTGCTGATGCTGAACAATGTGCTTGGCCCATTCATTCTGAACATTGCAATAATTCAATCAGCACCATATTAGAAATATCCCAGAGTTTTCTTCGGGATGGCAGCAACTTTTTTAGTGTAAATGCTGGGGATGATTGAGCAAAATATCTTTGATGAAGATAGTCACTTCAAGCTCTGAGCCTACATTGTTTGCAGGGACAAAACTAATTAAGATGCATAGATCGTTGAACAGAGACAGTATAGCAAAACATAAACACCCAGTCTGTATGTGATAAGGTAAAAACAAGTATACAGGTAATTGCTATGTGTGCAGAAAGATCACCGTGGGGGTTTGTTGTGTACTCTGACAAGCAAACAAATTACATTCATTAAGAAAAGGTTCTTGTGGGCTACAGGCTATCTTACCGACATTAAGATGAAATTGGAAAGCAGCAGTAAGAATTTTATGTAGAGCGTCTATTCACCAGCGCAAGAGATTTTTAAACATACCAAATGCACCTCATCAGAGTTCAATTACTAGGAGGATTTAACCGGTGTGGTGGCAATAAAGAATATGGGAAAGATAAATTTATCTTACAATCTGAAGATATTTCTGCAATATGGTACACATATTTATAGGTTTATGTAATTTTAAAATCAGACAAATTAGGCAGGGTTCAGTGAAAATACTGGCACTAAAAAATCAAAACAACTAAATTAGCATTTAATATCGTGGAAAGTGGCAAATAAAAAAGGGACACTCCCCAAGGCCAACATCTTTAAAGAAAGGAGAAGGCATGAAATATGACGAACTGAGTCCGCTCAGCGGCAGCCGGGCGATGTATATTCAATGAGTCGAGGGACGTGGCCGTCAACTCATGTCGCGGCTAATGAATACCATCAAAGACACCCATCTCTCAGAAGTGGGTTTGTCACAGTATCCCCTGCAGTGTGTTTAGCTCAGGGAGAAAGCGGCCATATGTCTTCAATCAAACACACAGCGTCAAGCACCACACGGACAACACAACATCTGTGTTTTTGACTAAACATGTCCCCACACGCAGTTACTGGGCTGTCAGAAACATGCGTGAGAAATGCAGGTGAAGTTTAGAGAGCTGTTTTTAATCGCTTTGTAGGCTGCAGGGCTCAGCCCATCAGACACCAACCCGGTACAAGTACAAGGTGGGAACTTCTTTTGGAAAAAAGACGGAACCCCTCTGCCGCATGTTGCAACTACAAGCCTTTCAGCTGTGGTTCCACACCCAGTCGACGATTCTGTGCGCCGCTCTGCGAATAGCCCAGGTTACAAAAGTTTTCTGTTAATGTAAGTTACCATGAAAAGAGCGGTCATTCCCGTACTAGCTTTTGCCATATATGATGACTATGAACTTCCAGACGCACAGTAGCCTGCAGTCACAAGTCAATAAGGACCCGTCAATGGCACCAGCGGGCTTTGGAAATCAATTTAATAGATAAACCATATCAATTAAACCATATCTATTAAACTATAAGTGATGTAGCATATGATGTAGCATATGCTACATCACTTATAGATTGCTTCAGATCACATTAGTACGGTACATTAGGTGGTAAAAATATGTTAAAACAAGTAAATACCTGCAAGAGACTGAGATCTCCACTTTGGTGGCGGGGATATTCCCCGTGATTGGGTCAAACTCGCACACGGAGGCACTGTCCTCCTGCTTGTCCGTCACGTCTCCCTCCATGGGTGATGGGGTGCTGGAGGAGCTGCTGTCCACCTCGTACAGCTTGACCTGCTCGGGGTCCCGACGGCAGATGCCAAGATGTGCCACTTCCGGCCAAGTGCGGTTACGAAGAGGTAACACTGCGGAACGGAGAGAGAACGAAGAGGCTGACTACTTTTTCCAATGCAGTTCGAGCGCACTGGGGGTTAAACTGGGTTGCAACCCTTTCCGATCTCTCTCTCAGGTCTGGAAGCTTTTGGGAAAGCGATGGGTTTCTGACTGGTCGAGCGGCTGTAACTGTGGATGCTCTATTCTGCGCTTCACAGTCTTGAGCAGAGAAAGCTCTCTTTTTGCACTGGACCGTTGGGAAAGTAAAGAGACGGGAACTCCTCCCCTCTTTCGCATTCTTTCACATGCTGCAGATGGCACTGCGTGAAGCTTCACAGTTCACTCGATTGATTAGTGGCACAGGCGCCCTCATCTCCTCTCTCACACAGCTGCCTACGGCTATTTGGATCGAATAGTTCTATATGGGTCCATGTCCTGTAGCCTGTCAAAGTTTGAGTTATGCAGTTGTTTTAATATTGTATTTTCTGATACTATCAAATTACTTTGCGGAAATTCTGAGCCTCCATTGCCCCAAAACCAATCTGGCCAAGCCCAGTCAAGCCAAGTTGCATCATAAAACTGTATTACGAATTACGTAAAATAAAAAAAATAAACAACTGGATGCCTTCCTCCAAATAAATGGGGTTCATATATAGGGCAATAATACAGAACATTTGTCATAAAATTCAATATTCGTCTGACTGTGCAATGACAGATAATAAGATCTGAATTATCTTCACTCACTTCTGTGACGGTCCAACAAACTCACTCTCTCTATCTCTCTCTCTATCTCTCTCTCTCCCTTCATCCTCTGTGTGATTGTGTACTTGCTATTATCACTAGCTAATCTGACAATCCAAAAGAGAAAAAATATTGTGTGTGTGTGTGTGTCTGTGTGTGTGTGTGTCTGTGTGTATGTATGTGTGCATGAGAGTGTGCGTGCAAGATAAAGATCAGTGACAGGTTTATTGCTATTCTATAGTATTTTTCTGTGGTAATAGGCCACATATACAGCACACCGTTTCACACATTTTGTTTCCAAGTGTGATTCTCATGAATTTCAGAAATGCGTTTAAAAACCTTATGACCTCATAATCCACACTGATGCATTAAAACACCTACATGCACATGGGAAATCGCGCACACACATGCAAATGACCTGCATGGATGAGAGTGGAAGGACCACTTTCACAGTCTCCTCACAACCTGAGAGGAGGCTGAACACAGCATGTGCTGCCCCACCCCCACCCCGTTCTGGCCCTGATCTGGCCCTGTTTTGGCCCCCCCAGGCAAGGTTTCTGCAGAGTGTCGGCAGTAGTGTGGCGGTTAGTGCAGCCACTGAGACTCCATGAATTTAATTATCCTCCATGCTCAGCGCACGGCCCATTGTTTGTGTTCTTGGACCCCTCGCTGAGCAGCTCGCCTCTGCTTCCTGTTCACCTGCGGCCGAATGCCAGGAGGTAATTACGGGCCGCTAATGTGGACTTAGCAGGGGAGGACGTGTGCAGACGCCCTGGACACAGGCTACAGGGGACCCCACGCTGGGTTGGAAACGTGGCCTAGTCTCATCACCCCCGACCCCCCGTCGCCATTACACCCCCTCACAGATGCGGGGACGGCACCCACACCTTGGCACCCAGGGGTCTCTCAGAGCTTCAGAGGCCTTGACTAAGAGCTGGTGTGAACATAAATGCCGTCTTTAGGATTCAGAAGGTGACTCTCTTTAGGGGAGGTGGAGGAAGTTAAAGAGAGAAGGAAATAGAGTGAGAGAGAGAGAGAGAGAGAGAGAGCTAAAGATGGATGGGGTAGAAAGACCAGGAGAAACATAAAATAAAGAAGGCAGACAAAGAGGTAGGGAAATGAGGAAATAAAAAAGAGAGAATGAAGGATGAAGGAGAGGGAAGGGAAAAGGGGAGAGTGAGACAGAGATGGAGTGAAGAATGGAAATGGGGGAAATAGAAGAGGGAGAAAGGAGAAGAAACAAAAGCAGACAAGAGAGCAACAGGAGGAGGTTAAACCATGACAACATGAGAGATACTGTGTTAAAATAAATCAGAGAATCAGAGACAGAACAACACTGCACAGAGAGAAAAATAAATTAAAACCTCAACCTCTAAAACCTTTGCGTTTCTTGAGTCTTAACCTGCCGTCCAATATCTCTGATTGCATCCTGTGTGGCGCCAGAGGCAATTTGAGAGAGAGAGAGAGAGAGAAAAATGAAGAGAGACAGAGAATTTGTGTGTGTATGTGTGTGTGTGTGTGTGTGTGTGTGTGTGTGTGTGTGTATATATGTGTGTGTGTGTGTATGTGTGTGTGTGTACAGTATATGTGTGTGTGTGTGAGAGAGAGAGAGAGAGAGAGAGATCAATTCAGCCAACCTATATGAAGGAAATCTGCTAGCTTTATGGTTGACAGTTAACCTGATTATCTCCAAGTACTTCTTGCTTACTACCTACATCCATGCAATCTATTTGCCCTGTTGACATCACCATTTTCTTTTCTGCCAACAATGGAAGACATTGAAACAGGTTAGAACTCAATCCAAAGAAACACTATCAGATCCATTCATCAATCACATACCATTTGAAACTGACTCTCACCCAACTTAATCACCTTTAGTGTCTTAATCTAGTCATGCAGGCACAGCACATGCCACTTGACTGTCAAGTGTCTTGTCAAACACAAACGCTCAGGTGAACACACGTCCACATGGAGATGGGATTCCCGGTGACGGGCATCAGCTGTGTGATCACAGGAGAACCTGACGACCTGACAGCACACAGGCAATGGACACCTCCTCTCAACCTGAGACCCCAATAACGAACCTACCAGTCTCAGGCATCAGGGCAGTCACCAGCGGGGGAGATTACACGGGATGTCTACACGCCAGCAGGCAGGTGTGATTTTACACCCCAGTGACTGCATTCATGTTAGCTGAGGTACGGGAGCCCAACTGGGACATAAAGAGGGTCTTTTAAAAGGGCAGTCAGGTGGAGTCCCTGACGGATGGCTGCCAACATAATAGTATAAAAGTTAAAACACGGGACGGTGTGTTCAACAAAAGAGTAATATAACCCCATACATTACACAGGGTGGCCAAGAACATATCACATGTATTTCACAAAAGCTTATTTGAAAGTAGGACTTCAGTCATGACTGATATCATACCATGCAATAGATATCTACACCACCTCCTTGGGACAGATTATCCGTTTGCATGGCTTCTCATACCACTGCTATGCAAACGACACACAGCTCTATCTGTCCTTTGCACCTGATGACCCATTGGTTTCAGTACGGATCTCGGATTGCCTCTCAGACATAGCTACATAGATAAAGGCACACCACCTCCAGCTGAACCTCTCAAAGACTGCACTGCTTGTTCTCCCAGCTAAACCTACCATACAGCACGACATCAACATCAAATTTGATTTCCTGTCTGTTTCACCTACCAGGACTGCAAGAAATCTAGGAGTTGTTCTCGACAACCAACTAACCTTCTCAGATCATGTCGCCTCAGTCGCCCGGTCATGCCGTTTCGCACTCTACAACACACGGAAAATCAGGACTTACTTGACTCAAGATGCCACCCAACTTCTGGTTCAGGCAACAGTGAAACCCCTTCAGATGATTCAGAACGCGGCGGCGCGACTGGTCAACAACCAACCCAAAAGGGCAAATGTCACCCCGCTGCTCATCCAGCTACACTGGCTACCTATGGCGGCCCGCATCAAATTCAAGGCTCTAACGCTTGCCTACAAAGTAGTCTCCGGTTCTGCTCCCGCCTACTTGAATGCCCTCATACAAAAATACGCTACCAGACCGCTGCGCTTCTCAGACGAACAACGTCTAGCTCTACCACCGGTACGCTCAGGCCAATCCAAACTTTTCTCATCTGTTGTTCCTCGTTGGTAAAACACACTGCCAGTTCCTACAAGGGCAGGGACATCCTTCTCCATTTTCAAAAAACTCCTGAAGACCCAGCTCTTTAGAGAACATCTCTCATAAGCACCACTTACAACTAGTCTTGCTGATCCTAGCACTTACCAGCCGTCTTGAACTGACACGTCACTGTTAAAAACAGCACTCACTGATGCACTTATTCTTACTGTACTCTACCATTTTTTAAATTGTCCTAAATTGTTGAGAATTGCTTTAAAACGTAAACTGTTTATCATTTTGTTAGTCGCTTTGGCTAAAAATGCGTCAGCCAAATGTAATGTAATGTAATGTAATGTAATGTAATGTAATATAATATTCATTGTACCATAATCGTAGATAGAATTATGTGAGACCCTTACACATATTGCGGATCAGAGTAAAGAATAGCAACTAATTTTACAGCATATCTCACCAACCCATTCTGGATCTGAGTTTGAGCTGTTTCAGGACCATGGACAGCAGCTGACCACATGTCCCTAAGATGAGTCCAAGCTGTTTTAATGAACTACTGGACCATAGCTACTGAATATTATTCATTACTCCAACATTTTTTTACATGTTTCACATGTCTAAACAAAGCTATCTGATCCAATGCCAGATCAGATTATTATCATAGACCACCATATCATGTTGGAGTAAAAATATAATAGAACAAGTTTAAACTAAGACTGACAACCAGCTTGTCTTCCATGTAGCTCATCTACGGTGCCGATTATATCTACTCACTAGATTCTAGTGTGTTTCAGCACCACGGACAGCGACCAGGTACAAGTCATTGGGTCTCAGGTGAGGCTAAGCTACAACCTCAGCTTATTAAGTCCCAGTGGTAGGTCAGCTACCTTCCCCCACCTCATACACACTCCAGCTACCTCCCCTCCTCTGACACACACACACACACGCGCACAGGCACACGCACACACACACACACACACACACACACACACACACACACACACACACACACACACACACACACACACACATGCATAGGCACAGACACATGCATACACACACGCACATGCACGCACACACACACACACACACACACACACAAACACACACACACACACACACACGCCCCACAAAAACACACACACACACACACACACACACAAATGCACACACAAACAAACACACACAAACAACCCTACACTCCCTGCACACCTCTCCCTCCCAGTTGAGACACAGCAGGACAGGCAGTTGTTTGCTGCTGCTGCCTTGTCCATTCTTTTCCTCCAGGTTTTCCTGTGGCTTTCAGCAGCTCAGCAGCTGAGTCTACTGGGGACATCAGAACCTGTTGGCCATTGACTCAATTCTTCCCACTGTGACTTGCTTTCACCTTTCTCCTCTCTCTCTCTTTTCATTCTTCAGACAGAGAACCACAGTCTGAAAGGTGACACAGCAGGGTTTGGCTTTTATTTACATGTTGTATTTATCAGAATGGGTCGGTATAATGGTATGGGTGAGTATAAAGGAACTGTGGCTGTGTAATTTGGTAGTTATGATTTTTTACCTTATCCATTTCTACAACCCCAAAACAGAAAAAGTTGGGACGTTTTGTAAAATGTGAATAAAAACAGAATGTAATAATCTGCAAATCTCTTAAACTCATATTTAGTTGCAAAAAGGACTCTGACAACATATCAAATGTTGAAAATGACAAAATTGACTATTTCATGGAAAATATATGTTCATTTTGAATTTGATACCAGCAACATGTTTCAAAAAAAGTTGGGACGGGAGTAACAAAATGCTGGAAAAGTTGTGTAATGATAAAGAAAACAAAAGGAAGAATGTTTCACAACTAATTAGTGAACTGGGAACACGATTGGGTATGAAAAAGAGCATCCCAGAGAGGCAGGGTCTCTTAGAAGTAAAGATGTAGGGGTATTCATCACTCTGGGTAAACCTGTGTGCACAAATGATGTAACAATGTCTTTTTAATGCTTCTTAACATGAAATTGTGACGTATTTAGGGAGTTCATCATCTACAGGACATAATATATTAAAACATTCAGAGAATCCAGAGAAATCTCTGCAAATAAGGGAAATAGCTGAAAAACAAATTGGATGGCTGTGGTCTTTTGGACCTCTTTTGGCCGTGGTCTTTTGGACCTTTGGACCTGGCACTGCATCAACACCAGACCTGTTTCCAGACCTGTCATTGTATGGGCTCAGGAAAACCTCTGATAACCATTGTCTATGTGCCCAGTTTGATACTCAATTCAAAAACTGCAGCCAAAACTGTAACAGCTAAAATTGTATTGAGACATGATACAGAAAATACCACCCTCTTATATGGGCCTGAGCTTGTTTAAAATGGACTGAGGTAACGTGGAAAAAAGTCGTGTGGTTAAACCAATCAAAGTTTGCCATTCTTTTTGGAAATCATGGACTCATCTGGACTAAAGAGGAGAGTGCCTATCCAAGTATCCAACCTATCCAACTTGTCTTAGTGCTCAATTCGAAACCCAACATCTATGACGGTGTGGAGGAGCATTAATGCCTACAGCATGGGCATCTTGCACATTTGGCAAAGCACAATCAATTCTGAATGATGTATACAGGTTGTGAGCAACATATACTGCCATCCAGGCAATGTATTTTCCAGGGACGACCTTGAATACTTCAGTAAAACAATGGCAAAAGGAATTCTGCACATATTTAAATAGTATTTCTCCATAGAGGAAGAGTCCAGGTGCTAAGATGGCCTGTCTGCAGTCCATATTTGTCAAATTAGGTGCAAAATGGAATAGAAAGCATGACCAAGAATACCCCATACTGTTGAGCAACTGAAATCCTATATCAGGGAGTAATGGGACAACATTTCATTATCAAAACTGTAGCAAATGGTCTCCTCAGTTCCTAAACATTTACAGAATGGTGTTAAATGAAGAGGTGAAGCAGCACAGTGGTAAACATGCTCCCATCCCAACTTTTTTTGAAACATGTTGCTGGCATCAAATTCAAAATTAACATATACTTTCCATGAAATAGTCCACATTTTCATTTTCGTTGATATGTTGTCTATGTCCTTTTTGCTGTTAAATATGTGTTTACAAGACTTGTATATTATGACATTCTGTTTTTATTTGCATTTTACACAACGTCCCAACTTTTTCTGTTTTGGGGTTGTAAAAACGTTGAGTTGCTGTCCGTGGTGCTGAAACCCATGCTTAAATGTCATGCAGACAACAGGGGAGCTGCTAAAAACGTTGGACCCTGTGAAAGAAGGGAACCCTCCCAATAATAATGTTGTCATTAAATTCTATGGGGGGGCCCTGCCTGTGCAGAGCATTTGGAACTGTCTTAGCTTTGCCCCCTTTCAGTGCCCCTGGAGGAAAGATTTGGAAAGTGATCTAAAGTGTTAAGCAAAGGGAAAATGTTGAAAAAGAAGGGAAAATGCCCCGCTTTGGATTAACAGCACTGTGCTCTCATGAACTTATGCCCCTGGGGCACACTTATGCTGACCCTCACACACAAGCACACACACACACACACACACACACACACACACACACACACACACACACACACACACACACACACACACACAAACACACACACACCGACACAGGGTTGAAAGAGCAGCAGGAAGCAGTCATGCCCCTCTCCGAGGCAGCAGGTGGGTGGTGATGTGGGAGGGTAGGGGTGGTCAGGGATGTGCAACCACAGACCTCTCCTGCTGATCTCTAAATGACTGGCTGATCCCAGGGACTGCGGTGGAGCCCATTAGAGAACATGCACCACTCCATCTTCCATGCCTCCCAGCTAAAGCAGCGTGTTAAAGCAGCGTGTTAGCCACCGCCACACAGCATGCAGGCACATTAGAAAGGAAGGGGGTGCTACAGGGAACAGGAAACGCATCATCACCATCATCATCATCACCATCACAGTCAGGCAGACTGGTACCAGCACCAAGATGAATTTAAGAGGAATTTTAACAAAAGGCTCAGTAATCTTCATGTTCAGCATCATTGTCATCATCTTTGCCATCTTCATCATCATTACCATTGTCGTCACCACCACAAATGTACCTGGCAGGTGGGTTGAAGTTGAACAAAAGACTTGTTGGCATCATCCTTCATCTTCTTATTCATAATCTTCATCTTCATTATTGCTGATGCCAATCACAGTGGGAGCAGCATCCAAACGGGACCATTAAACTGCATTGAGCTCACTACTGAACACACTCTTGAATAGTGAGTACTGTGTTCAGTCCTCATTATGTGGCCACAGCTGTAACATGGTTCTATGACGTCTGTCTCCAGGGGGCCGAGCAGAGAGCTGACTTGCAAGGCTGCCAAATGCAAACCTTTTGCTCACTTGATCTGTGTGCAAAACATGACTGAAAAGGATTTACTACCATAATCTCCCAACTATGAAATGAGGTTTATACATTGATTTTGCAAAATGTCTTCAGCTATAAGGTTAATACAGGGCGGGCTATACATGGGAATGCATTTCTTCTCTTCATTCTTCTTTATGCAGTTATACATGGGTGTGGTTAATACATGTTTTTTTTTTCATTTGCATAAAACACTGTCCTGTAGTTTATACACAATGTGGCTAACACACAGAAAATTACTTGAGAAGAGCACGGTGTTACTACCAGCGCTGTGTTATCAGGCTTTATCATGGACATCTTCTCAGTGATATAAAAGCTGCCCTCATTTCTGCCCTTTCCCCCTTATCTTAACAGATCTGTGACAAAAATAAAATGTTTCTGTCGATATCAATCCACATCCACATCCACATCCACACGACACATCTGCAGTGACATCTCCTTCATTAATCACTCAACGCTAAAGCCCATGTCACCATGAAAACATAGAAATGCTGTTATTTCTGTGGAATGACCGACTGGGCATCACTTATCTCCAAGATTACTGAAGGGTAGGAAATAACCTGTTCTAATGGACAACCCTGACTCCCTCCCCCCTCACACACACACACACACACACACACACACACACACACACACACACACACACACACACACACACACACATATGAAATGCCAGTGACAGCACACAGGTAAACATTTCAAAACTGTCATCGCTTCACTTGGCTGGAGGCTTAATGGGTGGTGTCAGGTGTGCTATTGTTGGCTTTAAATGAAAAAAGTAGGCATGCTAAACCCTTTGCATTTCAGTCTCCCCACTCATGTCAAGCAGACTCGATGGTGTTTTATGCCCCCAACGTCGTCTTCCAGGCAGCGCTGCCACCGCTGACTTAAAGGCACCTAATCCTAAACCTAACCCCAACCCAAACCCTAACCTTAACCCATGCCTAACCCTAGTGCCTTCCAGGCAACGTTGGGGGCATAAAACACCAAGAAACTGTCAAGCAGCCAAACCTTTCTACACAAATGGTCGCTGTAGCAGCATCCAATTAGGATCAGAATGAGAATGAGAATATGCTTGGTTTCCAACAGTGGAAGAATATTCATGGGGCAATGTGGTGCGCTGAGAGTTGTGAGGATCTGTGGCTTATGTGTGTTGAATAGTTTAGTATAAGACTGGGGCAGGAGGGGGGGGGGGTAATTTGTGCTAATGGGTTCTTACCTCTACTGTGGGCGGTACTATGAGCGGTCCAACCACTATTATGATGTCAGGGTCTCAGCTGCGCAGGAGATTCCACGAGATGGACATGTGATTGTCACCATGACAACAAAAGCTTGGCATGACTGACGCTAGAGCAATCATCCGGAATAAAAATCTCAACCTCCAAAAAGGTACAAATCAAATTGTGAGTTGTTTTTTCTTTTACAACTGAAGCAATTTGTTCAGTTTGTACTTCAAATTGAGAAGAAATTGGTAAGGGTGTTCCCCACCTCAACTAGATATTTCAAGAAGCTATGACAGTAATTTAACTTAGGGTGGTTTTAAAAAACAATACATTTTCAGGGTAGCAAGAACTCCAGGGTAGTGAGAACCTTATTATTTACTTGACTTGCTAAAGGTGATAATTTAAAAGTTGTTTCAGCCTGAAATATGCACATGTGACTCACACTCTGAAAAGACAAGCCTCACACATACAGCTCACTCCCACTGTGACAGGGCTTGCTAAAGGTGACAGCTTAATTTCACATGGATTTATTCATTATTATTACTTATTATTACACGGCTCTTCACAAGGCAAGTAGAACGCTCCATTGACTTGAATGGGATTTCCCAAAGATCTAGCGGTCATTATTTCTTGGGAAAGGACTTCTGAAAAAAATAATGACCGCTGTCAATGGCAACAGAGTTTGTGCTTCTAATTCAGGTATTTCATATCACTATGCAAGGACTGGAACTTCATTCAAAAGTGAAAGCAGACGGTTGATCAGCTGTGTTCTAAAGAATGTTTGACTCAAGTTCAGCGTGCTGTTGCAAACTATTTGTTTCAGCAAATGCCACGATGAACGGTAACAAATAGGCTAGGCTATGTAGGCTAAAGTCATATTGTGGGGAGTTTATTATTTCGTTTTGGCAAGTAGCCATGTAATAAGTGGGATAGTGTATAGAACGCCGGTCATTATTGGGAAAATAAGTCTCTTCAGGGCGGAACAAGACCCCTCAGCTGCTCGTCGGGGTCCGGTTCGCCCTGTCGGGACTTATTTTCCCAATAATGACCGGCGTTCTATACATTATCCCTTACATAACTACCGCTGCAAAGTATGTTAAACCGTGATCATGCCCAAAAACTGAGGTATTTGAAGCCACTGGATAGTATCATATATCATACATGGGTGATGTTAAGAGATAATACACTGGATAAAAACAAAGAAAGTTCACTCCTGTCTCTTGTTTTCTATCCTGTGTTGATTAGATTACATTAGATTCAACTTTATTGTCATTGTGCAGAGTACAAGTACAGAGACAACAAAATGCAGTTTGTGTCTAACAAGAAGTGCAAAAAAGCAGAAAAGTGCCATGTGAAATAAGCTACACAGTATGGGCAGGTGCTGCATAAACAGTATAAGATATACATAGTGCAGTGTAGTAACAGTATCATTGAAGTGTAGTAACAGTAATATTATAAGAGTAGTAAAATAAGTGTATGTGCAGGTTGAATAGTACAAAGAGCAGTAGAATATAAATATATTATTTATTATAATGTAAGTGTAATTACAGTATGTACATTTTTTTATGCGACAGGATAGTGGAGAATGACAGGAAGAGAGTGGGAGAGAGAGTCGGGGTGGATCCAGGGAGGACCACGGGGCGGGAATCGAACCCGGGTTGCCGGCGTACAGTGCAGGTGCCCCAGCCAGTTCCACCACGGCTGGGGCCTAACAGTATGTACATTTATAAATATAAATAGAACACTATAGGTGGGATAGTGTAGAGCGTTCTGTGCATCAATTCTGATTACTGCCGCCACTATGCAGTCTCTAACCATGATAATGGCTCAACAGAAATACTCAAAGTAGTCCAACAAAATATTGCATTATGGGAATTTGAAAGCGTGTTGTTATCCCCTTCAATATCAATATTTTATGTCTGTTCAGTCTTACTGTTCACCTACAGAGGACTCAGATGAGTGAGACGTATCTCCATCATCCTCCTCCTCATCATCCTCATCTCATCATCACTGATGCAGATCAGACTGATGGCAGCAACAAGAAGTATTACACCACACAGAGGACATGGAGTACACCCTCTCGTTTTGCATTAAAACTGACCTCTACTCAAGCTTTCATTGTCAGTAATTCAATAAAACCAAATCCCATTTCTGCAGTACAGCAGTTATCACCTGCACTATTACACTATTACACTTTCATTCTGATGACTGAGGGAAAGAGGACATGTTTGTTCAACACACTGCTGTGGACAGAGACATGGAAAGTCAGCCAGTTGAAGTAAGGCTTAAGATCTGTGTACAAGACACCACTGTAGTAGAGCTTACAGACAAACAAACAAGAGAAAGCCTCCTATTTCAGACATCTTTCCATCCCACGTGTGGTCTGTTTACCTCCAACAATCACAGTGATGAAAAATTGAAATGGTCCGAGCAGTCTAGCACACAATGCATGATCCGAATCCTAAACGAAGAGTGCAATATTTGTTTTTTCATCATTGTCAGTTATGTTTATGTCCTCATTCTCTCTGTGATGCTATACAGTTGTGTGAAGAATAATAGCAGTGTTGTTTTAAAGCTCAAAATCCTTAGAATAGCTGTTAATTCCATAATATCAATGCATTGGGAACACTGCACATTCAATTTCATTTCAAAATCAAAACATGAACAAAATTGATCAAGTTTCTGTTATACCTTTACAGAAAGTGAAGAAAAAAGGAATGTTGTTCAAAAACATAGCAGTGTTTGCGCTGTTAAAAAATATAGCAGTGTTTGCATTTTCTTTACTAACTCAAACATTTACTGTATAAACTGAAAAATGTCTCAAGATTTTGCTTTACTTTGAATCACTGCACTAATATCTAGTTGCATTACCACTATTTCTGAGAAGTGCTTCACATCTATGTTGCATGGAGTCGACCAACTACTGGCACCTGTGAACAGGTATTCCAGCCCAGGACGATTGAACTATTCCACAATTCCTCTGCATTTCGGGTTATGCCTCACAAACAGCATTTTTGATGTCACCCCTCAAGTTTTCTAAAGAATTGAGGTCTGGGGATCGGGCTGGCCACTCCATAACGTCAATCTTGTTAGTCTGGAACCAAAACTTTGCTCGCTTACTGGTGTGGTTTGGGTCATTGTATTGTTGAAACACCCATTTCAAAGGTATTTCCTCTTCAGCATAAGACAACATGACCTCTGATCTGTGATCTCTGGTGTGTGATAAATAGGTACAACACCACAGTATGAGAAACATCCCTTGTGCACCACCATGCTTTACTGTCTTTAGTGTACTGTGGCTTGAATTCAGTGCATGTGGGTCGTTGGACAAACTGTCTGAGCTTTATTAATTTTTTTAAAACACACTGCTATTATTTTGCACACAACTGTACGGCTTAATATTTCATCTAGCATTTCTTATTTTTGACCCCTCTCCTTCGTATGTATCCTTGAGTGGAATCTTGTGGATGGCACTTAAAAATTATAACTATGGATATTACTTTAGGATTAAATAAGCATGCCTGACTACAAAAACATTTAAGACATTAGACTAGGGAACACAATTCTACATGGCAGTGACATTGCAGAAAGACTGTGATGCATCTCTGGCTCAGATAGGAGCCTGAATCTAAACCCCGTCTCAGCCAACACTGGCTCAGAATTGGGCCAGAACGGGTCCGAGACATGACAAATCTGTCCCTGAGTCAAAAGTCAGCTGGGCACAAAGAAGACAGGTGAAAATTAATCACCTAGATCAATGGAGCATGATCAGTTATCTCATTAAGAGTAAGAAATAGAGAATGAAAAGACGGTGAACTCAAACCATTGCTGCTATCATTAGAGCCATAAAGAATCTCTGTACATATGCAGATAAGACTGAAACTCTCTCCAGCAGCCCAGGCACAAGTCTGCTGCTTAATTGCATCATTTCCTGATTAGCATTAAAGGAGACGAGGGTAAAAATAGCCCCCCTGTTCCATGTTGCACCTGTATAATGCAATAGCCCCTTACTCTGTGATGGATGAGCTTTTTAATGCGCGGTTAAGAAACACCTGCAGACTTAGATTCCTGACACCTCCGTCCAAGGCTACCTGTAAACACACACACACACACACACACACATGCACACTCTCACACACACACACACACACACACACACACACACACACACACACACACACATGTAACTGACCTGTCTCTCTGGCCATCTGTAAAGAAGCACTGAGAGAAGGCCTTGTCGCTATCTGTAAGCCAGTGGATTGTGTTGAACAGAGAGAGGGCCGTGACCCCTCTAATAGCCACCACAGATGTTTAGCATGAAGCCACTCCTTGCTTGATGTAATGGGCTTCATTAGCCAGCATGCCTGGGCCTTTAGAGATACTGGGTGCACACTGAGGACGCCCAGATGTATCGGTGTCTCTGCGGAGAGGCTCGGTGTCCAGTCCCGCTCAGGCGACCGAGTGCGTGAAGAAAAAGACAGAGAGAGACCAGAGACCAGAGACGACTGGGCTGCTCTGTACCTCGCCGCTCGTTTCATACGTCTCTCCACTTCTAACATGAGCCTGACCCAGTTTGAGTCATCCCTGAGCTCACGTATATACATATTCATCGTCGCCTTAATCACTAGCCAGTGATGAGGGAAGAGAGGGGAGAGGGTGCGTGAGGGTGAGATAGATAGATTAACAAAGTGAGAAACAGAAATGGGGGGAGGGGGGGTGGGTGAGAGGAGGCACTAAAAGAACGGAGACCCAGTTTCTGTGAGATAGAGAGAGAAAGTTATAGAGAAAATAAAAGAAAGGAGAAGAAAAAAGCTAGAAATGAAGCAAGACTGCCATTAACACAGAGGAGCAGAGAGACTTTAATTCCATACTATCATACTGAAGAGCCTATTGTGCTGCAGCAGTGTCCCCTCCCCATGTCTGTGCTAAGCTGTGTGGTCCCTGCAGTAGGCTACATGTATTATTTACTTACAGTTGGAGAGGGGGAGCAAGGGACTGACAGATCGAGCACAGCTGAGGAGTAATATCACCAGTGGAAATTACAGTTTCTCATGAAGCGCCTGGGAGCAGTCAGTATACCTCTAATTTCCCTTGCTCCCAATAACACACACACACACACACACACACACACACACACACTAACACACACACACACACACACACACACACACACACACACACACACACACACACACACACGATGCATGAACACACATATACACAAACACATAAACACACCACACATATTAATATAATAGACTTCCATTTGCAAAGCATGAGAAATTGTGGGTTCTGATAGAGGTTCACTTCAGCCTTTTTTGACTGCCATATAATGATGCAATTCTGTAGCAATTCATCAAGACCAATAAATGTAAGCAAAAGTGATACAATGCCAGTAACATAAATTACATGGATGGTAGACACTATTTTACTTTGTGTGAGTGTGTGTGTGTGTGTGTGTGTGTGTGTGTGTGTGTGTGTGTGTGTGTGTGTGTGTGTGTGTGTGTGTGTGTGTGATAAAAAGGAAAATAGTATTAACATTAAAAGGGTCTAGCCTATTACAGACATTGAGAAAACTGCAGAAATATGGAGCCCCCAATGGAAATGTATTCTTTTTAAAGCTCCTATTGAGTTCCCTTGCAATAGTTTTGCATTTATTCGCAATACATTTTGTGTTCCCTTGCAATACTTTTTGCATCCCCTCTCAAAGTCAAAAGTATTGTGAGGGAATGCAAAACTATGGAGAGGAAACACAAAACTATTAGCCTACGAGTGAACACAAAACCTATTGCAAGGAATTTAACAACATTGTGAGGGAGCGCAAACTATTCCAGTGGAGCGCAAACTATTCCAGTGGAACGCAAAGTAAAAATACATTTCTAATAATTTCCACCTCTAAAAAGAATTCCCATCGGGGGCTCCCATGATGGAATAATGAAAATAACCTACTAAATCTACCCTCTAAATCTACCTTAAAATGGTAACTTCCACACGAAACAAAAGGCTTAAAACACAGAGGGAAGGAGGCATCTGGTTTGAGTTCCTATCTGCTAAATATGGATTCCAAAGACATTTTCCCGCTAGAGTGCGAATGAGTCTTTCATCCCATGCAGTTATTTATAGTCTCGTTTTATATACTCCCCTCTGCACTGGCTATTTTAGACAACAAAATATCAAGTATGTGAAATTACATTAGAGAGCGCAGAGAGGGGTAGAATTGCAGCCTCTTCATAACTTCCTTCTTGTCGCACTTTCACGCAACTCCCGCGGTCGACTGACACCATCTCTTCTGCCGGGGAGGTGAGTTTATGTGGCAGTGTGGCAGTAATCGCATTAGCCCGGATACAAACCGATGCTAATGTGGTTTGTGTTGGCTCAACCTAGGCAGCGATTAAATAAAAAGGGATTGAGGTGGGTAATTAAAAGTGAATTAAATATAATGTATTTTATTCTTAATGTGAGAAGTGCTGGAGAACCCATATTCATTTTTTATTTATTTATGTATGTATTTATTTATTTATTTATTGAGGACCAAGTATACAGAAGGAGGGAAAAGATACTCAAAGATAAACAATCCCAGAGGGACTGAATTATCTCACCCACATTTACATTCATAGTTGAAACTAAATTAATGTTTGTAGTAAAATGAGACAAAGGGTCAATTCAATACTCTTGTTGAGACACTATCTACTATGGAGGCTACAGCTCAGTAGCCTTGTTCATCTTTATTTGTGTCTAGCTAGTCTTTTATCACGGCTGTGTTAGACATGGCTCCAGAACAGTGCCCTGCAGCTATGCCTGTTCATCCCTGTGAATAACGGATCCCTTTCGACTCCACATCATTTAGGCAAGACTGGGGTGTGGTGGAGAAACAAAACTAGCAGGTGAGCAGCAGACACTGAGAAACGTTTTCTTGGAGTGTGTTGTTATTGTCAGTGTTGTTATTGTCATTTATCATTCGTCTCTCACACCAAGAGAGGGGGGGGGGGTGACAATGAGAATGTGTATGAGTGTCTCTGTATGAGATGACTCATCAGTCATGTCTAAGCCTCATAGATGGAGAGATGGGGGGTATTCATCTTCCATCCTCATAGAGTGAGTGATCAGTCATCTACTAGCCTCATACAGAGAAAAAGAGAGAGTAGTCTACACCTCTCTGAGCTCGGAATCTCACGCTGTCTTGGTATGTGTGTGTGTGTGTGTGTGTGTGCGTGTGTGTGTGTGTGTGTGTGTGTGTGTCTGTGTGTGTGTGTGTTCATGTGCGTGTATCCTACACATCACAGAGTCCTGGGTCTGGTGTTTGTGTGTATGTGTTTGTATGTGTGTGTGTGTGTGTGTG